>NC_137011.1:19811107-20116107 GCF_032717465.1 Coenobita brevimanus | reverse complement strand
TAGGAGTATCTTAATTTATGGACACGAGTCTTGGTACAGCACAGTGACTATGGAAAATAAATTCTTGGTGTTTGAAAATAAAGCACTTAGAAGAATATTAGGAGTTAAGTGGTGGGAAAGGATACCAAATAGTAGAATTAGAGAAATAACGGGAGTGCAGCCGATCGATGAATATGTTAGATTCTTACGATGGAAGTGGCTAGGACATGTGTATAGGAGACAGGGAATAGTACGAGGTACACCAGGGTGGGTGGCACCTGGTAGGAGAGGTAGAGGAAGGCCAAAAGAGACGTGGGTGAGGACAATGAGACGGGAAGCTGGAGATGAGTGTTGGGGAGATCTTGAGGAGTTAGCACAAGAGAGGATGTGGTGGTGTGAGTTCATCGAGGCCCTATGCATCCCCGAGGGTGCCACAGGAAATGATTGATTGATTGATTGACTGAAATATATATATATATATATATATATATATATATATATATATATATATATATATATATATAATCATTTTCGTCAGTTTATAAACACCATTACGAAAGAAATATCATGAATTATGAATGAACTCTAGGAAAACTTTTTTTTGAGTCACAAGAAATTTCCCCTCTTTTCTCTTGCCTACATGGTCTGTTTGATACAAAAAGAGCGCTACGCTTCTCAGTACGAGAGTGTGGTCATGGTTTCTGCACAATAAATACCGAATTCCCCGACTGACTGACTCACTGGCCACCTGACCCTGCACGACCGACTGCCTCACTCTCCGCTGCCTGACCATCTACGCTGCCCTGGTAGGTGGTGAGAGTTTGGCCTCGTGCTGGTGTGGCTGAGAGTGTTAGTGTGGTTCTGATGTGGCTGACGGTGTTAGAGTGGTGCTAGTGTGGCTGACGGTGTTAGTGTGGTGCTGATATGGCTGACGGTGTTAGTGTGGTGCTGATATGGCTGACGGTGTTACTGTAGTGCTGGTGGGGCTGACGATGTTAGTGTGGTTCTGATGTGGCTGACGGTGTTAGAGTGGTGCTAGTGTGGCTGACGGTGTTAGTGTGGTGCTGATATGGCTGACGGTGTTAGTGTGGTGCTGATATGGCTGACGGTGTTACTGTAGTGCTGGTAGGGCTGACGATGTTAGTGTGGTTCTGATGTGGCTGACGGTGTTACTGTGGTGCTGATGCGGCTGACGATGTTAGTATGGTGCTAGTGGGGATGAGCGTCAGTATGGTGTTAGTACGGTTTTTAAGTGCCATATCAAGGTTAGTTTTCTTGAATGTTGTTTTATTGGCTTTTGACACATCACTCACTGAATTTGTTGAATTTATAATACAGACATTACCTGTAGCCAAAGTTTAAGACAGAATCAAATTTTTAAATCAAAGATACAAAATTCAATACAAGTAATCGTTTGTGAATATTGACTAAACGGAAATATGTCATGATTTTTTTTTTCTTATGTAAAGATGTTAGCGTGATTTAGCGAATGAATGTGTAAAGAAGAGCAGTATGAAAGATCAAAATGCAGGGGACTTGACACTGATGTTACGGCTTTTTCATACGCATGGCTGTAAGAGAAATGTTAGAACTTCTGGTCTTCTTAATTAGCTGCAACTAAGAATTTTGAAGGCTCTACATGGTAGAAGGAAGTTAGATTCATTTACTAGATATTCTGTCTGGAACTTCGTAGATTAGAATTTCTGGTTTTTGAATTCTACTTAAACTATGCACAGTACGCCGAATAAGCATGGGGTGATAATATAGCAGTACATCCTAGTACACTAGATGTTGCCCCATGACAAGGTTTTCTGTTAGGTATGCAGCTGATTCTATTGACGATCGTGTCAATGTGTATGAAAAGAGGATAGAGAGGAGGAAGGCCCTCCCTCGCCCACCATACCATTCGGTAAAAGGCAGGAAATAGCAAAATAATCACACTGAGGGATTTCACAAGGGTCTGTATCAGTAGGCTGAAACGTGAAAATGTACGCAGGACAAAGATGAACAGCATGTAAGGATGTGCGGCACTTTTGTTCAATCGTTGATTTACTTGCGAAAGTGATAGTGTCCCGTCTCTTGGAGACCATGATGAGTTCGGTGTCTGTGTTGATGTTGATGATGACCAAAGTGTTGTTATTTTTATAGGGGAAGGGATGTATTTGGTATACTGTGAACAGGTCTTCAGTTATGAATGGTACATGAACTACTACTGATGTTGGTGTTAGTGTTGCTTCTAAATATGGATAATATTGCATGACTTCCCTACTGCGGAACAACGGCTTCAATTTATGTTTATGTATGCCTTGACTAATTATCTGACGTAGCTCATGAAATGGAAGTAAGTCAGTTGTGATCTTGCCATCACCAGCATTCGAAATTCCTTGCATAAGTGCCCTGAAACGATCTCTAATTGTAGTAGAATCGTGTCAATATGTTCTGTGATGATGAAGAAGTGTTGGAAAAGTGTAATGTTTCCTTCCATTTCATTTATTTTATCTACACTCTCGAGAGCTATGTTTTCTGCCTTTTTCAGATTTTTCACAATTGTCTTCATTGCTGAGTTCTGTCCTGTGATGAATTTATCTTGGTATGTTAGTATCTGAGCTATCTTCTTAAATTTGTTGTTTATTTCTTTAAGGTCATCCTCTGTAGCCAATCCAAAGATGTTCCCAAGAACTGCGCCACCCAGGTCGAACAAACCGCGCTTTTGGCGAGTACGTGTGATGTTGTTCCTGTCGCTCAGTACCTCCGTTCCATAAGATGGGAGATCTTGGATCATGATGAGCATAGTTGACTTTGCCTGTTCTAGTTTCCATTTCGCTAACTTTACCATTTCATTCACTTCCTTTGTGTTATGTGCTTGTAAAACATAATTTCCTATCATGAAGTCCAGAGTTCGCATCGTCTTCGCAAGACTGTCTAGATAGGTAGGTAATTCATACAAGTAATCTAGACTTATTTCAGTACTCATGACGTCCTTAACGATTGTAGTCGTGCCCGTTGGAGCTATGAGGCATCCTTGTCGTACTATGTGTTGGGGGTCTAAGTGCGCATATCCTCTTGCTATGTAGAGGAGAATCCATAGCATAAGTTCCTTCATCGTAACCTACCGAAAAGAAAAAAAAAAAAATCTATTAATTTCCTAATATGGTCATGCTGTGGTCGATGATAGTGATGATGTGCGTTATGGTTGATTGTTATTTCATTTATAGAAGGAGTTTAAATCGATATTTAATTCTCGTAAATGATGTACTGTAGATTTTATTGGAACAGTTGCACCTATGTTCGATTGTTTGGTATATGACCTTAATTTCTTTTTGTAATCATTGTTGTTTTCTTGCTTGGTTTCTTGAGGTTTTTCGCCTGTTCGGTTGTATCCGAGGCTGAATAATTATTGGATAATTCCCTTGAAACTCGTTTTAAATGGTCAATATGAACTTGTTTCTCTTCGCCACTTGACAGTGACTTAATTAAAATTTTGTTTGCTTTTATGTTAATTACTCTGTAAGGGCCCTCAAATTTTGGGGATAATTTATTGTCTCTCGTATGAATGATGCCGTAAACAATGTCTCCTAAGCTGATAGGTGAATCTCTTGCCTTCTTGTTAAATGCCTCCGTCATTTCTTCCTTGGACATCGTTAATTGTTTTTTGACTCTTTTGTGTATGTCCTGGAAATCACGTAAACGGAGTTTAGAATAATCATTGTAATTGTATATGGGCATACTGTCACCTTCTAGGAGCTCATATGGTAGTTTTTTATCTGTTCCATATATAATGAAATGTGGTGTGTCACCTATGGATTTATTTATAGATCCATTAATTGAGGCTTCTACTCTGGGAATCCAATCATCCCAGCTTGCATAATTTTCACTGAGAATGTGTCGTAGCACATCTAATACTTTTTTATTTTGTCCCTCTACCAACCCATTCGATGCTGGGTGATAGGCTAAAACGTTAACCTTTTTGATGTTGTATTGTTTACATATTTCTTGTAAGATCTCAGAATTAAATTCTCCTCCATTATCACTTATTAGTACCTTTGGGGTAGTAAAGCGACATATTATATTATCTGTTATTGCCTTTGCTACTGTCTCTGCTGTCTTATCTTTAACTGGAGCTAAAATGACATAACGGGAAAAATGATCCGTTGCTACGAATAAGTATAGGTTATTACTGTATGATAATGGCATCTTGAGTAAATCAACAGCGACAACGTCCCATGGTTGATGTGGTACAGGGTAATTACCCATCGGTGCAGGTGTGATTGGGTATCCTTTGTGTTTCGCACATGATTCGCATCTGTCTATATGATTGTTTATATCTTTTCGTAATGAAGGCCAGTAATATAACAGCTGGGCTTGGTTGAATGTCTTATCCTTTCCAGGATGTCCTGCATGTGGGCTATCGTGTATCGTTCGTAATACTTGGGGTATCATGTCATTAGGTACTACCAACTGGTTAGTATTTCTTTGGCGTTTTGGTTGTTTAGAGTTAATCTTGTATAATGTATTATTGACCATTGTGAATTGTTCGAGTGGGACATGCAGTTTGAGTAATTGTATGTCATCTCCACTTTCTAACTTGTATATAACTTTAGACCATATTGGGTCAAGTGTTTGTGCCTTTGCGATATCATCGTGGTTTGGGATATTTCCTTTGAGATCTAACGCCGCGACCTGAATTGTGTTCGGGTTCCTAGATAATGCGTCAGCTACTATGTTCATTTTACCTTGTATATAATGAATTTGTACATTGTAGTTTTCAACTGTACATTTCCATCTTGCTCTCCTCCCAGAAAGGAGTTTTTCTTTAAACATACCCACCAGTGGTTTATGGTTGGTGAATAAGTGGATTTCGTAACCATATACCAAATCTCGAAACTTCTGTAATGCAAAAACCACTGCAAATGCCTCTAAGTCTGTAGTGCAGTAATTTTTCTCTGCACCTCTTGTTTGTCTGCTGGCAAATGCAATTGGTTGATTTTTTCCTCTTTTATCTTCCTGCATCAGTACAGCCCCTAATCCTTTAACTGATGCGTCTGTACAAATAAGAAATGATTTTGTGTAATCTGGATATCCTAAACAAGGTGCATTTGTTAGTTTAATTTGTAGATTGTTAAATGCCCTTTTTTGTTCTTCTTCCCATTGGAATATAGCATCTTTTTTGGGTAGTTGGAATAGAGGAAAGGCTATATGAGAGAACTGTGGTACGAATGACCTATAGTACCCAGCCAGACCTAAAAATTGTCTAACTTCGTCAGTCGTAGTGGGTTCAGGAAAATCTCTCACTGCCTGTATTTTGTCATCAGTGGTGTGAATACCATTAGAACTTAATTTGTGGCCTAAGAAATTTATTTCCTTAAAGCAAAATTTGCATTTAGAAAGTTTAATTTTTAAACCAGCATCACTAAGCTTTTGTAAGAGTAAGTCTAATTTCCTGAGATGATCCTTAATATTCTTCGTTGCGATTATAATATCGTCAAGATAAACAAATATTCCTTGTCCTCAAATTCCGGACAATACGTAATTCATAAGACGCTGGAATGTGCCTGGGGCTGTCCTCAGTCCCATTGGCATTCTTGTATATTGATAATGGCCTCTGTTTGTGGAAAAGGCAGTGTATTTATGTGACTCCTCCGATACCGGAATCTGATAATAGCCGTTTAGGAGATCGATGGTTGAGAATATGTTATTCTCAGGACCAATATTCTGTAGAACGTCGCTTAGCAATGGCATGGGAAATCTGTCTGGGATTGTGTGATTATTTAGTTTACGGTAATCTACTACTGCACGCATTTCTCCATTTCGTTTGGGCACGAAGAATAATGGGGCATTCCACGGGGAGACTGAAGGCTCAATAATTCCAAGTTTTAACATTTCATCAACATACTGATTTGCAAGTGTACGTTGGGAGTGTGGTATGCGGTAAGCTGGTACGATAATTGGTGGTGTTTCTGGGTGCACATTAATCATGTGATTAATCGTTAGTACACCCGAATTGTTCTCCGGGCAATGCCACGGTGTCCCTGTGTGTTTCCAGCAGGGTTAACAAATCATTTTCTTCATCAAATTCACCTGAGTGAATTAAATTCTCTTTTATTCTTTCTCTATCCGTCGATTTTATCTCACTTGTCACTCCAGCTATAACTATTTCCTTCACAGGGGCAGGACATTTTTCAATATTAACTATGCAAGTCCCCTTTTTCAACTGAACTTCCCCATTCATGTGATTAATTATGAATATCTGAGTTTGCCCTTCGTCGTTCGTATAACATAATGCGTTTTCTACTGACAATCCCTTTACTTTACATCATTCTTCTAAGACAAGAACAGTACTATTCCGTAATTTGCTCTTTATGGTAACTTTCATGTAGGAATTAGGTGGTATAACTAAATCATTAGTGAGATGGGCTGGAGAAATTGATAAATCAGTACAGTTATCTGGGTCACAGATTCTGGAGGATGGGGTTGGTGGTGGGAGTGTATCTATACACTCATCTGTTTGTGTATGTTTGTTTAAGCCTTTAATATTACCAATTCTTTTTGGCTCTCTTTTACCAATCGGTGAGGGCTCTGAAGGTATTTCCTCTATGAATTCATTGTCAAAGTCTATTCCATTCATTTGTGGGAGTATAGTTATGTTCTCTGCTCTCATGGATCTTAAGCCCAGTAACATATGAGCTTTAATTGCTAAGTTTTCAACGATATAGAAAAATGCAGAGAATGGTCTTGTAGTCCCTGTGAAACTGATATTTAATCTTATCATACCTTTCACTGTAATTTGTTTTCCATCTACCGTGTATAAATCTAAATCAGCTTCATCCAGAAAAGTTACTTTCTTCTTATTTTTAAGAATTCTATTTATTTCTTCATGTGTTATTAAGTTCACTGGAGAGCCTGTATCTAAAAATAAGGAAACGTTTTGATCCTTACATACAGCTGGTATCAAGATACACTCATTTCCCAACATGCCTCCTATGTGAATTTTAGACTTGTTTTTCTTTACGTTTGTTCTTTTTTTTCATGACTTGGTCTTCCCCCAATTTGAACATAGAGACAATTTTTTCTACTGTTTTGCAATCACTGGTCCAGTGCCCTTGGTATATATGATGCCTACAGTAAGGACCAAATCCTTGTGTCTTTTGTTTGTCCTCTTTTGCTTTGATAAAGCATTCATACCTTGTGTGTCCTGGTTTTGCACAATAATGACATAGAATGGACCTATCCCTTGACTGTGACCTACGATGTGATTTCCCATAAGTAGTGTTGTTTATGGCGCGAGACCTGCTCGGGCTGCGTGAAAACTTATGAAACTGCCTGTAGCCTGGCGTCTGTGATCGAGGCCTCGTCAGATTTGGTTGTTTGCTCTGCCTGCTTTCGGGTCGTGATCGATTTTGTTCTCTGTTTGGGGTCGGTGTAGATGTTTTCACAGCTGATACTGTCTCAGGTACCCTCATTCTACTAGAATGTGCATGTGTGTCGACCATACCTGCTTTACTGCACTGCATCTCCACCTCGTTCATTAAGTCTAGTAAGCACATGCCTGGGGTGTACGCGATCGTCTTGGCGATCTTAAGGGTCCTATCAGGTAATTTACACAAGGCAGCTACATAACCAATGATGTCCACGACGAGGTCTGGGGACATCTTTCCATCATCTGTTATCCAATTTGAGTTTTCCAAAGTAACTAGCAATGTACTTTTGATTGTGGAGACATCAGCAGTTATTTCACTGAGCACATGGTTTGTAGTGTGCTCCCTTACAAGATCTACAATTTTATGTAATTCTGGAATTATACCTGGCAAGAAGTTCATACCTCCAGAAAATTTCTTCAAAAATTCAGTTTTAAATTCATTATATGTCCTAGCTTTATGGAGCTTATCTGATCGCAATAAATTGCTTGCTGGACATCTTTCCTGGCTTATGCAAGATGAAAAAATAGCAATTTTCTCATGTTCATCTAGTATGTGGCGCTTGATGAACATTTGTTCGCACTGACTGACTAACGAAATGACATCAATGCGATCTTTTTCTGTGCCAGAGAATTTTGGCGCAGTTTTATCCTCATGGTACACAAACACATGAGGTGTGGGTGTTAGATCGTCGGTATTTGTTTCTTGATTCATTTTCACTGTTTGCTCTGTGAATTTAACTTGGACTTGTTTATTGTTGTGTGAGGGAATGGTGGAATATGTACGGCCGGACCGGTGAACCCTGTTAAGTATATTGGCATATGTGTGCAAGTCAGTGACAAAGTCCTCACTTGCTACGTCAGAGGGGGTTTCCCACTCATCATCTGAAACTGCCGTATTTGTTTCTTGGTCTTTAGTTTGTGGTGAGGTTTGTACAAGGGGTGGGTTGCCTTGGTGCTCTCTTAATTGTGAGTCTGTTGTTGTGGCTAATTGTGTGTCATCTGGCGTGTTGCCTTGGTGCTTTCTTAATTGTGAGTCTGTTGTTGTGGCTAATTGTGTGTCATCTGGTATTAACGTGGGTGGTGGCGAAAATATTCCTGTCATTAAGATATGGTGTTATGAAATACGCCTTTTGTTTATTTATGTCCTAACAAAATAGATGAGTAAATAAGTTGAAATAAATGATAGATAGTGAGTGTATAAGTGTATATATGGAAATAAGTAAAAAAGTTGAATATAGCTAATTTTAGCACTGAGAAGAAATGAGTAAGTATAATTTTACCCACTTGATACAGATCGTAGAGGTGTGTCGATACAAAAGTCGATCTCGGAAGAAAAATGCAGGGTTGACTGAAGATCTCTTGATAATTCTAGTGCTGTGTTGATGGACGACATTCCTCAGGAAATTCCATGGCCTGGTGCTTGTGGTGGTTAACAGCTGTCCCAGGCAAGCCTCAGCATAGAATGTCGAATTTCCAACTCAATACGGTGGAAACAAATGAGTATGAGTAGGAGCTATGTGAATAATGAGTAAAGAGTAGTGGGTGAGAAGTGCCTGGTGTCAGTCACACGTTGCTTGGCGTGGCAAACTCGCGTTGTGATGTCATCTCAGCACATGGTGACGTCGGCTTCCCACATTGGTAGCTGTGGTGAATACTGAGTAGCGATGCTTAAGCTGGGTGAAGAAAGGTGAGTAAGTCGCGTTATAAATGTGGCTCTGGTGTTTTGCTGCGTGTCTTGACCTCTGCGTCAGCGATGGAGGTAGGCGGAAGAGAGTGGTAGGGGTATGTTAGCTTGTTGCTTTAATATTTCCTTTTCGTTACTTGCTTTGTTTTTTATTCTTCTTGCTGCTGCATGAAGTTACGTGAAGATTATAGAGTTGTTTTGTAGACTTGTAGGCTATTTGCATTGTAGGCTGTAGGACTGAAGTTAATCTTGTAGAGTGTCACCTGCTTTTGTAGAAATTCACTGTTGATTCGAAGACGAGGTGCGTTCTTTCGCTGCTACCAAATGTCATAAAAGACTTTGTAGTTGCTTGTAGAGAAGATATCTATTAGACTTGTGGACGAGCGGTTGTTATACTTGAGTTGTTTGTAAGTAGATAATCTTGGTTCCCATTTGTCATGCAATGACAGGAGAGGTAAAGAATAGTATGGGACTATTTTTATTTGTCTTGGAAATATTAACAAAGTCTCTCACACACGAGTGAAATTAAGTAGAGTCCAGCTAGCTACCTCCCTGTCTCGCTCTCTCTCTCTCTCTTCCAAGTTGGTAAGCCTTTCTCCCTACTACCTGCCGATTCTATGGCCTCTCTCCTTCTGAGCTCTCTTTCCTAAATTCTGGTGAAACAGGGGTCGTGTCACGTGTGTTACACTGTGGTTGGAAAGTTCCAGAACCTGTGTGTGTGTATGTGTGTATGTCACTAGGCTTTGTTCCCCTGCTATTTCGCTGACAAATTACCCGCATCATCTCCTGACATTGCTACTTCCTAATCTGTCGTCAGCTTTTCCTCAGATAACTTGCAAGATCATTTCCCATTCCCAGGCTCGCAAAGAGCTGTCTGTCTGTCTATTTATCTATCTATCTGTTATGATTTGTAAATATAATATGGACTCATAACACAATGAAGGTCTTGATAAGAAACAGAGGCTTCAGTGTTGCAGCTGGACGAGGCTTATATGGAAGAGTGTTAGTGCCAGCTTTAACATATGGATGTGAGACTGTGGTGTGACATGAAAATGAAAATTCATGAGTAAGAGCAGTGGAGGTGGGACTGCTGAGGAATGCATGTGGAGTACAGAGGGTGGATAGGATACGAAATACAGGTAATGTGATTCGTGAAAGATGTGGAGTGAGGAAGTTGGTGGACACCAGAATCGAAGAGAGTGTACTGAGATGATATGGTCATGTGGAGAGAATGGATAACAATACAGTGATGAAAAAGGTATATCTGAGAGAATTTGAAGGAGGAAGGAGGCGAGGTAGGCCAAGGACAAGGTGGAGAGATATGGTGGATGAGTGTGTGAGGAAGAGAGGTTTGGAAGGCAGTGAGGCTAGGGAACTGACAAGAGATCCAGCTATATGGATGAATGTTGTGAGGAGAAGTGCATGATCAGGGATCTGGCACCCCTTTTACTGTGGCAGTGTCTGGATTGACTCAATCAGATACTTTTATGTGAAGCAACAGAACGTGGTGAATGTTTTTGGCGTATCTGATAGAGCCAGGATTCCGCGGGCTTGAATGATGAGTGAATGGAAGCGTGGCCCATTGGATTGGACAAAATTGGGCTGTCTGGACCTTGCTACTCCTCACCCTGCCCTAGGGTGTGAAAGGCGATCCGGATGATGATGATGATCATGATTATCATTACTATAATAATAATGGTAATATTAATAATAATAATAATAATAATAATATTATTATTATTATTATTATTATTATTATTATTATTATTAATTATTATTACTACTACTACTACTACTACTACTATTACTACTACCACTACTTCTACTGCTACTGTAATGATTATTATTGTTGATTTATTATTATTATTATTATTATTTTTATTTATTACTACTACTACTACTACTACTACTACTACTGTTACTACTATTACTACAACTAGTACTGCTACTACTACTACTGCTAGTAGTAGTAGTAGTAGTAGTAGTATCATCATCATTATTACCTCCTCCAAGGAAGTTATGTTTTCACCCCTGTCCGTTTGTTTGTTTGTTGGGTGGTTGGTTTTTGAGCAAGGTTACACAAAAACTACTGGACGGATTTCCACGAAACTTGGTAGAAGAATGGGACTTGGCTCAGAATACACTCCATTAATTTTTGGAGTGGATCCGGATAAATGTGCGGATCCAGGAATATTTTTCACTTTCTTTAACATTGCGAGATAGGGCGTTGGGGGAGGTATGCGCTCTACTGAGTGCCATTCTAGTTAATATTGGCGCAAGAATGAGAAGGGGACTTCAGAATTCATCTAGTCTGTAGTTCTTCCTGTAACGACAAATCTAACTTAAAAAATGAATCGGCTGTAAATATGTTTCTCAGTCTCTGCCCACAACCATTATGCTCGTGCGTTCAAGAAAAATTCGTTTAAATATTGTAGTTGTAAGAGTGAATAAAAATTCAACGACACTTGGAAGTGCGATGAAAACCTTAACCGCAAATGGCCCTCCAGAAGATGATTTTAATGCCACAGTTCGTAAGGAGAGGGGAAGGGCAAAACCCGAGTATTTTCAGAGGCTTACACACTTCATAAACTTTAGAGTTCTTTGTTACTCGAACTTATACGGGATTTCTAGGAAGAAAACATAAAAATCAATTAAGATAAATCTAGTAAATGCAAAAGCGTATTAAAGAATAAGTATACCGTCATTAATGTGGTTAATTTTAGTCCATGGGGCAATGGTGATGGAGGGAACAGAGGGGGGCGCTGCTGTCCGAAAGGATACGATATTGATGTCAAAGTGGAACAGGGAACAGTCTGCTGATTTGAATTTCATTAAAGCAGTCTGCCTATGTCCCACATGACATAATTATACATATATGTACTGCATATATGTATATACACTAGTTGTACGTATACAAATCTATATACATAGACATAAATTTTATCTTATGTGTATGTATGTTTTGTAGAGTTTGGTATGCAGTTACTTTCTGACCTAAGTAAAACGTAATGCACTTTCAAAAATGATAACATCAGGTATAAGGTTTTACTCTTATGCCTTGTGTCTGGTGGAACAATAGGGTAAAGAATACAGCAGAGAAATTACTGACCGATTTGTCATAATGATGTACAGAACTTGTATTTCCCAACAGATCTCATCTTTAGTGTGGAATATTGAAGGCAAGGTTATGGAGGACAGCAAACCGTAATCCTCTATCATCAACATTCAACCAGCTCTCTGTACAAGTTTTTGTTTATAATAATGTTCAGGTTTGATTACATACACTTCGCACATGTACATGTACAGCAGTTCCTTTTTTATGATTTTATTCGGTTTTATATATATATATATATATATATATATATATATATATATATATATATATATATATATATATATATATATATATATATGTATATATATATATATATATATATATATATATATATATATATATAATCATTTTCGTCAGTTTATAAACACCATTACGAAAGAAAGATCATGAATTATGAATGAACTCCAGGAAAACTATTTTTTGAGTCACAAGAAATTTCCCTTCTTTTCTCTTGCCTACATGGTCTGTTTGATACAATAAGAGCGCTACGCTTCTCCGTACGAGAGTGTGGTCATGGTTTCTGCACAATAAATACCGAATTCCCCGACTGACTGACTCACTGGCCACCTGACCCTGCACGACCAACTGCCTCACTCTCCGCTGCCTGACCATCTACGCTGCCCTGGTAGGTGGTGAGAGTTTGGCCTCGTGCTGGTGTGGCTGAGAGTGTTAGTGCGGTTCTGATGTGGCTGACGGTGTTAGAGTGGTGCTAGTGTGGCTGACGGTGTTAGTGTGGTGCTGATATGGCTGACGGTGTTAGTGTGGTGCTGATATGGCTGACGGTATTACTGTAGTGCTGGTAGGGCTGACGATGTTAGTGTGGTTCTGATGTGGCTGACGGTGTTACTGTGGTGCTGATGCGGCTGACGATGTTAGTATGGTGCTAGTGGGGATGAGCGTCAGTATGGTGTTAGTACGGTTTTTAAGTGCCATATCAAGGTTAGTTTTCTTGAATGTTGTTTTATTGGCTTTTGACACATCACTCACTGAACTAGTTGAATTTATAATACAGACATTACCTGCAGCCAAAGTTTAAGACAGAATCAAATTTTTAAATCAATGATACAAAATTATATACAAGTAATCGTTTGTGAATATTGACTAAACGGAAATATGTCATGATTCTTTTTTCTTATGTAAAGATGTTAGCGTGATTTAGCGAATGAATGTGTAAAGAAGAGCAGTATGAAAGATCAAAATGCAGGGGACTTGACACTGATGTTACGGCTTTTTCATACGCATGGCTGTAAGAGAAATGTTAGAACTTCTGGTCTTCTTAATTAGCTGCAACTAAGAATTTTGAAGGCTCGACATGGTAGAAGGAAGTTAGATTCATTTACTAGATATTCTGTCTGGAACTTCGTAGATTAGAATTTCTGGTTTTTGAATTCTACTTAAACTATGCACAGTACGCCGAATAAGCATGGGGTGATAATATAGCAGTACATCCTAGTACACTAGATGTTGCCCCATGACAAGGTTTTCTGTTAGGTATGCAGCTGATTCTATTGATGATCGTGTCAATGTGTATGAAAAGAGGATAGGGAGGCGGAAGGCCCTCCCTCGCCCACCATACCATTCGGTAAAAGGCAGGAAATAGTTAGCAAAATAATCACACTGAGGGATGGAAAGAACATGGATATATTTATAGCGATAACATAAAAGAAAATATTATGTATTATGCAGTCTCTTCCTATCATCTACCTAGTTGCAGCTCTCATTTTATTTTAAATAACGGAACACAGGAAGGAAAAAAAAACATAATAATCCATACACCAGATTATTGATGTCCTCTGTTCATAAAATATCTGTAACAGTTAGACTTGAACGGCTGTTGGTTGAAGTTTTGAGGGAAACAACTCTGGGGAAGTGAGTTCCAGAGAGATACAGTTTGGGGAATGAAAGAATTCTGATAGGCAGAAGTTCTGCAATATGATAGTGTGACAGTCCAGTCATGAGCGCTACTAGATGCCCGTGCAGCACGAGGGAAGGCATGAAGAGGTGGCACAATGGACGCAATTTCGTCTGAGCATTTGCTATAAAAATATCTGTAAACTAATGCAAGGGAGGCAACATTCCTTCTTACTTGTAGGGGAGGTAGTTTTTTTTGTAATAGCAGGGTTATTAATTATTCTAACAGCTTTGTTCTGAATTTTGTCTAGTGGTTTTAACGCACCATCTCCACATCCATTCCACAAGGGTGAGCAGTATTCAAGCTGAGAGCGCACATGACTCTTATAAATTATAGATAACTGCTCGTCAGTGAAGAATTACGGACTCTGTACAAAAATTCAACTTTCTCTGAGGCAGTTTTAGCAAGTGATCTGACATGAGAGGTCCAGCTGAGGACATTGTTAAGTGAGACACCGAGAATTTCAATACTTTTGGAGATGGGAATATTTGTAGCATTGAAGGTAACATACGAATCTGGCAATACCTGTCTATTAGTAAATTGTATATATTTAGTTTTACTAGCATTAAATGAGACAAGGTTGTTTTGTCCCCATTCACTGATTAAATACACACTGTTTGTAGAGGTTACTGTATCAGTAGTTCGACTTTAGGTTTAATGGTGAGAACAATATCACACATTAATGCTACTCAAACGACGGATGTATTGTATGGAACAGTATGGTAGCTATGGCTGGAGAATCATCGTGTTATGAACAACTCATCTAGTCCATCGTCAAAACTATATCACTCTTCCTTTATCACATCCTAAGGAGAAACCTCGCTTTTGGCACATCTGTCCCAGCCCAATAACAACCCTGTTTCCCACAAAGCAACATCTTTCTTGATATCCTGTCTGTATTTACAGTTTGCTTTTCTTATGCCTTGTCATATCCTTCCACCTCGCCAGTTTGACAATCCGATAATTAGGTGTTTTGCATCAAACTATCCATCATAATATTATAATGCCCCGTTAAATGTACTCACATGGTCCACCGAGGATAGGAGAATGCTATGAATTTTCTCCGATCTGTCATAATAGGTCTGTAACAATTCCTCAAAAACATTCGAGGGGAAAAAATGTGACTAAGTCAGCACGACACCTCAGAAACTTACAAGAGACGAACCTTAAAGAAATATTCACGCATAACTTTTTAAAGATCCAGCATCCTCCCTCCCCTTTTCGATTTTCTCAATTAGGTATTCAGTCACTGTCAGTACCCCTATAGTTATTCACTCCGTGCCTGAAGGCCAACATCATGTCAAATTATTTAACATAAACGGGAGACCTCTACAATATTTAGATTTGTTGATGACAGAATCCTTTTCGGTGAAACTGGAGTGTTCTGTAGCTAAGTAGTCTGAAATTAGACCTCATGAAGAATCTCGTACCTGTATATTAAAATTCCGCTCAACTTTTTATGAAAACAGGAGATACAGTGTTAGATTTCTTGACGTACTAGTATAGGGAGAGTAGGTAGAACAGTCAATCGTAGTTGGTATAATAAAATAAAGGAGTAAATGAAAATGGGACGACTTTTGGTAAATAGTCTACCTCTTTATACCCAGACGCCTTAATCGCATGAGGAGTGAACACACACAAACAGTAACATAAAAGTTTGCTGTCTCAAACAGTATTGTAAATGTAATTAATACGTCTGGCATAAACTGGCTTCCTGGCCTAATTTATGATAAGACAGCAAAACTCTAATCTTAGAGACTGCTCTGCGAGATAAAGACGATATGTTAGAGAAATCCTAGTACATTAGGGAAAAAATTGGTTGCCATAATAAGATTTGTAAATAAGAAACTGAATGAATGGCCATGGCCTAGTAACGTCAATCACTGGGCGAATATAAGTGAAACACTAAAGTAACCAAGTGACAGCCACCATGTAGAGTAAATGGGAAGGATGGGAAGGGAAAGGGAAAGCTCGGAGAACATAGCACACTGAGCAAACACAAAAGTAACTAATTGCCAACAAGATGTATAGTGACAGGGTAGGGTGGGCAAAGAAAGTTCCATGAATATGTCAGACTGGGATAGAAAAGGTTGGTCGATCCTTTCGCTTCACAAAGAACTTTCATAGTATACTACTGCTACTGCTGTTGTGATTTATTTCGCGGTTGGAAAAGCAAGCACCTAGTAATTCCTCTTTTTTTTTTTTCAATAACAGAACAGAGGAAGGAAAAACAAATGAGTTAAAAAAAAAAAATGCATACACCAGATTCCTGGCGTCCTCAATCATAGAATATCTGTAACAGTTGGACCTGAACAGATGTAGGTTGAAGTTTGGTGGGAAACAACTCCAGTGAAGTGAGTTCCAGAGAGATGGAGTTCGGGGAATAAAAGAATTCTGATAGGCAGAAGTTCTGCAATATGGCTGTGTGACATTCCAGTCATGAGCGCTACCAGATGCCCGTGTAGCACGAGGGAAGGCATGGAGAGGTGGCACAATGGATGCAACTTCGTCTGAGCATTTGCCATAAAAATATCTGTAAAGTAATGCAAGGGAGCCAACATTCCTTCTTACTTGAAGGGGAGGGAGTTTAATAATAACTCCAACAGCTTTGTTCTGAATTTTGTCTACATGCTTGAGTGCAACCTCTCCACATCCATTCCACAAGGGTGAGCAACAGCCAAGCTGAGAGTGCACATGACTCTTGTAAATCATTGCTAACGGCTCATAAGTGAAGAAGTTACAGACTCTGTACAATAATTCAAGTTTCTTTGAGGCGGTCTTAGCAAGTAATCTGACATGAGAGGTGTAGCTGAGGGCGTTAAGTGAGACACCATGAATTTCAAAATTTTTGGAGATGGGAACAGTAGTAGCATTGAAGGCAATATACGAATCTGGCAATATCTGTCTTTTGGTAAATTGTATATATTTGGATTTACTAGCATTAAAGGAGACAAGGTTGTTTTGTTCCCATTCACTATTCTTAGATAGGTCTTGATTTATGGAGATGGCTGTACTGAGTTGAGAGTTAGAGATATTAGACTTTGTAAATGGGTGTTTGAGTGTGAATGAACTATGAAGTGTTGAGTTATCTGCATATGAATGGATGGGATTGTGAGTGACAGATAAGAGATCTATTAATATGAACCAGGAACAGGGTTGGTGCCAGAACTGATCCCTGTGGCATGCTGGCATTAACCCGTTAACTGCGCAAGGCGTTTTTTTGGAGGTGTCCGTGATGTGCAGAAGTTTGGGTAAAAATGAAATTTCCCAAAGGCCAGATTTTGTCTTAGGAATTGAGAAAACACATGCGAAAGTATATTGTAAAGAAATATTAGCTCAATATTTACCTTGGTAAAGCCATGGATTAACATCGAAATGTCTGATTCCCTATTGGAATGTATGGTTTTCGTTTTCTTTTTCGGTTTCGGTTTCGGTTTCGGTTTCGGTTTCGGTTTCGGTTTTGAAGGCTCAAACATGCTTGCATGGGTCAGCGTTGGTCATCATGGCACTATATTCGAAATTCACCTGCGCAGCCACGACTGTATTGAGCAGTCGCACTCGGGACAGCCCAAGCTGTATAGAGCAATTAATGGGTTAATTAAGTGGAAATTGGAATATACATCATCTACTTTTACTCCCATTTTTCTGTCACTGAGATATGAGGACAGCAGAAGAATAAAAGATGTTAGTTCATAGCAAGGGAGTTTAGACAGCAGGGAAGGGAGCCACACTCTGTCGAAAGCTTTAGAATATCAAGGGCTACTGCATGGATTTCTCCATGTTGGTCAATTGATTGATGGATGGTATGGGTCAGGAGACTGAGTATGTCAATGGTGGATCTTTCATGGGGAGAACCATATTGTCTGTCACTAATTAAGTTGTTGGATTCAAGATGTTTAACTATGTGCATATTAAAATTTCAAATACTTTATCAAGAAAAGATGTGACAGCTATTGGTCTATAATCAGAGGGGTCAGAGGAACTTCCTTTCTTTGGAATTGGGAGAATATTGGCTTCTTTCCATGAATTAGGGACTGAAGAAGTACATATGCATAGTCTGAATAATTTAGCTCGAGCAGAGGCAAGTTCAGTGGAACACTTTTTCAAAGCAATTGGCGGAATTCCATCTGGGCCTGGAGCTGTGTTGGTTGGTAAATTGCGTAGGATGGATTATATGTATCTTATCTGTATTTTAAGTGGAACAGTATCGGGAGAGTCAAGTTCTAATACTGGGACATTCTGCCTGACTTCCTGTATGGTAGAAAATCTGATGAATGTACGGGCAAAGATATTCACTTTCCCACGTCGGTCATTTGTCACGTTGCCATCTGAAGATTTTAGTGGGGGAATGGATGATGATTTGTTAAAGTTATTATTGAAAGAATTGAGAGTTAACCAGAATATTCTTTAGTTATTTTATAAAATGAATAATGAAAATTTCCATTTGAGAATATAGTACCTCTTCTATTTCTCATCAAAACCAAAGACAAGCGATGAACAAGTAAAATGTTACAAAAACGAACAATTAAAGTTAACTGCGTTTATAACTTTAATCGTTCTTAACGTGATACAGTTGAATCGAAGAATTATGACAGGTCAACATACCAACATACTGTATTGTTCTAAAAACTTTGGGTATGCTCAAAGATGAATGAAATAACATGTTTTTTACGGCCATTGCTCACAGCTGTGCTAATTATCATAATTGAGTAGGTAGGTATCTATGTCCACAAGTGTGCAATACAACTTGGCACTGGTTCCACTGCACAGGCAATGGATAGTTTGACGTCTCGGCCATTCTGTAGGAAAACCAAGACAGTTGAACGTGAGCGTTTTGTAGTGCTGTGGAAGGAAGGTCTGTCCCTGAGAGCCATAGCCATGCTGACGGGTACCAGTGCAACCACCGTGGGCAGGTGGATCAGGCATTGGCGAAAGACGGGTGACTTGCGATCCAGGAAGGCCCACAACAAACATTATTCTTCCTTGCTGAAATGCATGCAGAAATATGATCCAGAATATTGCAACATAATGAATATGAGGCTGTATGCATGGGAAATAATACCTTACATTCAGTTTTTGTTGTATTCACAGCATATGCACCATTACATGTATGAACGACAAATTTTATTTATACCATGGTAATAAAGTGGCAAGTCTGATATACCTCACAACACTGGTACTGTAACTATTCAGCTGTAGAGCTACAGAATGCATATATGTCAAGAAATACAAGCTTTAGCCAAATATTACGTTCTGTTATTTGCAACTGCTTATAATCTATATGCTTAAACCATTCATTTCCATGTCTATAATTTATTTTGATCTTGCTATATCCAGATGATATTTTATTCTCGTCAAAGTCAGCTTTTCAAATTCCAAAGATTAAATCTAGTTATACAGCCTGCACTTAATTCTTTGCTACTTGAGTGTTCTCTTAATTTCAGTAAAATTGCCTTGTAGCGCGTACACACACACACACACACACACACACACACACACACACACACACACACCTCTCTCTCTCTCTCTCTCTCTCTCTCTCTCTCTCTCTCTCTCTCTCTCTCTCTCTATATATATATATATATATATATATATATATATATATATATATATATTGCCAGACGCCTCAATCCCGTTCGGGGTGGCCACAAACAAATCGCCTCCACGTCGCCCTGTCCCCCGCCATTTCACTGCCCCGCTCCTAATTCACACACCCCTCTCTCGCATATATATATATATATATATATATATATATATATATATATATATATATATATATATATATATATATACACACACACACACACACACACACACACACACACACATATATATATATATATATATATATATATATATATATATATATATAGATCAACTGTGGCTCAGTGGGTTAGAGCGCTCCACTCTGACCGAAGGGTCGGAGGATCGAATCCACCCAAGGGTCATTGGCAGACGTCAGGAAGGGCATCCGGCCATAAAATGCTACACGCCCCAGTCCAAAAGTCCTCCACCCAGAGGCAACGCCTTAGCCCTTTGGGGATACCTGGCGTAAAACCAAATTATTATATTTTTATTATATATATACAGTATATAAATATATATATATATATATATATATATATATATATATATATATATATATATATATATATATATATATATATATATATACCTCTCCTTCCCTTCCTAATTGAGACTTAGCTGTCTGAGGCAACTGATACCAAACCCTTTTCTGTGTCTTCCTACTTTCTGTATACTCATTTCACAGCTGAATGTGGCTGTTGTGTATATGTATGCAACGATTTATCTTGCTCTCCTGTTCCTGAACTTGATTTTTCTGAGGACGCTACTCTGTGGCTTTGGCTTATCTGTGCAGTTTGCTTATCCCCTAATTCTACTATCAAAAATTCTTTGACTATCCTACTTTTATGATGGAACACATCCTATTCATTTCTCCTTTCTCTGAAAAATCCATTCTAGATTTCAATGTTCCCCACGACCCTTGGCTCTCCTGTACTTTCACTGGCCACCTGGTGAACAATCCTACATCTTTTCTATCCTTAATGATCTAGTGCAGCTCGTACAACACCCTACCCGTATCCCTGACCGCCTTGGAGGGAGTTTCAACATTAGTGACCTCTTCCTTACAGCTAATCCTTTTTATGCTGTTAACCTTTCCTCTCTGTTGGGCGTCTCCAATCACAACCTTCATACCTTAAGCTATCTATCGCTCAAGTAAGCAGCCTGTGGACCCTCCAAAGAAACGTCAGTTGTCGCACTTTGGAGCTGCGGATTGGGAGGCCCTCAGGGGGTACTTCTTTGATTATTCCCGGAATGATTATTGCTTCCATGGCCGTGATCCATCTGAGAGTGCCTCGCGCATTAAGTAGGTTATTCTATCGGGCATGGAAGCATACATTCCTTTCTCATATCATTTGACGAATGCAAGAAAGCCTTGGTTTAATCACGCTTGTTCTAATGCTATCCACAACAAGGAAGGGGCCTATACAAGGTACCAGAGCCAACCCACCCCTGAATCACATCTTTTTCAAGTTTCTGTCCGGAATCATGCTATGTCTGTTCATCGCCCTGGTAAAAATAGTTTCATCCGTACCAAATGCTCTCAGCTCTCCAACTCAAATTCTTACCACTCCTTCTGGCACCTTCCCCAAACTCTTTCTAACAACTTTACCTGATCATCCTTCCCTCCTCTTTTCTACTCTGATGGCTCTGTGGCTAATTCTTCTATTCATAAAACAGATCTCTTCACTCAGACTTTCTCCCCCAATTCCACCTTAGACAATTACGGTGCTGTTCCTCCATCACTTTCCCTCCTCTGACTTCCTCATGGCTGACATTAAATTATTTTCAGCTGATGTATTTTCTGCACTCACTGGCCTTAATACTAACAAGGCATATGGGCCTGATGGAGTCCCTCCTGTTGTCCTCAAGAACTGTGCTTCTGTGCTTACTCCCTGCCTAGGTAAACTGTTTTGCCTTTGTCTGTCAACTTACATCTTTCCTTCTTGCTGGAAGTTTGCTCTCATTCAGCCAGTCCGATAGAATGGTGACCATTCCCAACCCTCTAACTATCGCCCAGTTGCTTTAACATCCTATGCCTCAAAAGTTTTCGGGTCTATTCTTCACAGAAAAATTTTAAGGCATCTTTCTTATAAGCTTCATTCTAGTCGTCAATATGGTTTCCGTCAGGGACGCTTCTCTGGTGATCTTCTCATCTTCCTTTCAGACTCCTGGTCATCCTCCTTTCGGGACTTTTGCAAAAGCTTTGCTATTGCACTTGACATCTCAAAGGCTTTTGATCGAGTATGGCATAAGTCCTTACTTTCCAAACTGCCATCTTACAGTTTCTACCCTTCTATCCGTGCCTTCATCTATAGCTTCTTTTCTGGTCATTCTATAGCTGCTATTGTAGACGGCCATTGTTCTCCTACATCTATCAACAATGGTGTTCCTCAGGGCTCTGTCCTATCACCAACACTCTTCCTGTTATTCATCAATGACCTACATTGTACATCGAACCCTATCCACTCATAGCCTGATGATTCCACCCTTCAACTTTCATTCGTTTCTTCCAATTTCCACCTCAGCAGTTACTTCAGCTAACAAGGGATGAGGCTATGGCACACCTAATATCTGACTTGGCTCGTATCTCTGACTGGGATAAAAATAATCTTGTTTTCAATGCATCACAGACTCAGTTCATACACCTATAAGCCCAACAATATCTTCTACAGGAGTACCCCCTAATATTTAATAATATCTAGCTTAATCCTACATCATCCTTAAACATACTCCGGTTTCATTCTCTCAGGAGTTATCTTGGATTGATCATATTACATCTCTTGTAAAAACTGTTTCCAAGAGTTTAGGTGTGCTAAGCCGACTCCATACCTTCATTACTCCTTCATAGCTGTTGACTTTACACACGGGTTTTATTCGCCCCTGTGCATAGTACAACTCCCATGTGTGGGGAGGCTTCCCACATACAGCTCTTCTCAATAGGGTGGAGTCAAAGGCTTTTTGTCTCATTAATTCTCCTCCACTTACTGGCTCTCTTCAACCTCTGTCTCTTTGCCACACTGTTGCATCTTTATCTCTCTTCTATCGCTACTTCAATGGTCACTGCTCCTCCAAACTGTCTGCTTGCATCCCTCCACCTGTATAATGGGTGCGTAGTAACTGTCTAGCAAAACACTCTGATCCCTCTTCTGTCCAACTCTTTAATGCAAGATATAACCATTACTCCCAGTCCTTCATTTATGCAACAAGTCATCTCTGGAATTCCTTCTGTCTGGATTTCCTACTTCCTGTGATCTGCAGTCTTTATAATCCAGTGTGTCCAGTCATCTTAAAGTGAACGGATCATAAATTTGGCTCTCTTTTGTATTGTTTTTTGTTTTTTCTCTTGGAAGGAGTGGTTTGCGGGCTCGTGGCCTTTGGTTCCTTCTTCTTTGCATCATCCACCCACTTAGGGTAGTGGTACCCTGTTTTTAGGGTAGCTCTACATCGAGTGGCAAGCCAAATGATTTCCTATAAACCAGAAAATAATTTACAGCACTCGGTGGTAACCTTATAACCAACCGACACGTGTTCCCTATGGCACAGCAAGTGGGTTGGTGGAGGGTTAGTGCCCCTCCCCGGAAAACAACTAACTACAATAACGAACAAGACGCCTCAGACCAGGACTGACCAAAAGATGACAACTAAGGACCGAATAAAGGACTTGATACGGATGGCGATGTGGAATGTAAGAGGTGCAAATAATGAGGTGAAAGAGAAAGAGATTGTTCAGGTACTTGAGGATGTGGAAGTGGATGTATGTGGATTAACTGAAACTAAATGGTGAGGTGAGAGTGTGAGAGAATGGAGTATGGATGGGGTATATGTGCAGCAGTAGGTGAAAATGAGAGGGCAAAAGAAGGAGTGTGTATTGTTGTGAGTAACAGATGGAAGGAGAATATAAAACAGTATGGATCAGTTGGCTCAAGGATTGTGTGGGTAAGACTGAAATTTGGGCTACAATTGTGGGCGTTTGTGTGCGTGTATGAGCCAATGCAAGATCGTGCAAGCAGAGTGGGAGAAGAGTTCTGGACAAATGTGGAAGTGTGCATGGAAAAGTTTGAAAGGAATAAGAGAGTATTTTTGATTGGTGATATGAATGGTAAAGTAGGGAATGTGAAGGAGGATGGAGCAGTTGGTGAGTAGAGTGTGCCTGCTGAGATAGATGAGAATGGCAGTGCTTTAGTGGACATCTGTCCTGGGAGGGGGTTGGCGATAGCCAATACCCTCTTCAGGCACAAAATGATCTGCAGGTATACATGGCTAGTGAGGACAAGGGTGGATGGTGAACTGCATGAAAGGAAGGCAATGATTGGTTATGTGTTTGTGGATGAAAGGATGTGAAGATATGTAATGGATGCAAGAGCATATAGAGGCTGGGGGAGTGGACTTTCTGACCACCACTAAGTGGTGGTCAGAATCAAGGTGAAAGTAAAATGGAGAAATTGAAGAAGGGAAGGACGGGAGGAAGGAGTATATGCAAGGAGAGAGGAAAGATTACAAGAGGATGAGAGAAAGGGAGAATATAAGAGAAAAGTAGAGGAACGATTGGGTAAATATGAATTGGAGCAGATGGGGGACGTGGAAGGTCTGTGCAAGATATTCATAGAAGAAGTATGTGCAGCATGTGAGGTGGTATGTGGGGTGAAGAGAAGACGAAAGGGGGTGCAAGGAACACCATGGTGGAATGAAGAGGTGAGACAGGCTGTGGCACAAAAGAAGAAAGCATACAATGAATGAATGAGAAATAGGGGCGAGGAAGAAGTTGAGAGATGGAAGAGAAGAGTTGTATGTTGAAAGGAAGAGAGAATTGAAAAGAATAGTAAGAGAGAGTAAGAAGAGAGTGGGTGAGTAATTTGGAAAGAATTTGAGTGTCAAGTGGAGGGAATGTAAGAAAATGTTCTGGAAAGAGGAAAAGAGAGTCAGACACGGTGGCAATGAAGTTAGTAGGGGAGTGAAAAATAAGAATGGTAGATTACTAGTTGAGAAGGGAGAAAAAGTGAGCAGATGGAGAGAACAAGTTAATGAATTGTTGAACACACAGAATGAAAGTAATGCGAGTATAAGTGGCTGTGGATTGGCTGGGAGAAGGAGGGAGGTCAGAAGACAGGAAGAAATCAGTAATATGGAAGTTATGGAAGCAATGAAAAAAGTCAAAACGGGGAAAGCCCCAGGAATTGATGGAATGTGTGGTGAAATGCTGAAGCATGGGGGAGAGATAGTTGTAGAATTGATGTGGATGATGTATAGATTGGCCTGAGAGGAACGTACAGTACTGGAAGATTGGAAGTCAGGTATAATTATTCGCTTCCACAAAGGGAAAGGAGGAAAAAGAAGTGTGTGATAATCATAGGGGCATTTGTCTTCTTAGCGTAATAGGAAAAGTATACGGCGGGATACTTATTGACAGAGTTAGGGAAATAACAGAGGAATTATTTGGAGAAGAACAGGGAGGCTTTAGGATGGGAAGAGGTTGTGTAGATCAGATATTCATACTTAGATCTTAAGTGGAAAAGTTTCCAGAGAAGGGAAAGAAGTTGTATGCGGCCTTGATGGATTTGGAGAAAGCATATGACAGGGTGGATAGATAAGGACTGTGAAAAGTATTAAGAAAATATGGAGTAGA
The DNA here is from genome assembly GCF_032717465.1 of Coenobita brevimanus. Taxonomy (NCBI): domain Eukaryota; kingdom Metazoa; phylum Arthropoda; class Malacostraca; order Decapoda; family Coenobitidae; genus Coenobita; species Coenobita brevimanus. The sequence continues at coordinate 20,090,791 of NC_137011.1, read as the reverse complement.
TGGGAAGTTGTTGAATGCTGTGAAGAGTATGTATGAGGGTGCTAAGGCTGCAGTGCGTGTGGATAGTGAACTAAGTGAGTTTTTCAATTCGAGGGTTGGGTTGAAACAGGGATGTGTCATGTCTCAATGGTTGGTCAATCTGTGTATGAATGGGGTTATAAAAGAGATATAAGGTAGGGCAGTGGATGTTGGAGTGGCCCTAATGAGAGGGGGCACTGTTTGGAAACTTCCTGTACTGTTGTTTGCATATGTTACTGTGTTGTTAAGTGACAAATGAGGATGTGAAAGAGTGTTGTGGTGTGGATATGTATGTGATAGGAAGTGTTAGGAGAAACACATTGAGGTGTTTTCGCCATGTGGAGAGGATGGAGAGTGAGACTGACAGTGAGAGTGTATGTGTGTGAGTTGGATGGGGAGAGAGGGAGGAAAAGGCCAAGGATGAAATGGAGGGATGGAGTGGAGTGGAGGGGTATATGAGAGAGGGGGCTGTGATTTGGGAGCAGGCCAGTCAAATGGCGGGAGACAGGCTGACGTGGAGGCGATTTGTTTGTGGCCACCTCATATAAGGGATTAAGGCATCTTGCAATATATATATATATATATATATATATATATTATATATATCATATCGATATATATATATATATATATATATATATATATATATATATATATGTATCATCTCGACATCAGTCGGGATATATATATATATATATATATATATATCCCGACTGTTGTCGGGACGATACAGCCAATGGATCCCTACCAAGTGGCTTAGGCTGTCTAGTAGAGATTGTATGTAGGGTGAGAAGTGCTTGTAAGTGTACTTGTAGTGTTGCAGTGGCTTTGGATGTGTGTGTAGTCTGTGAACCAAGTGTAATCAGCCCACGCAAGGCGACTGAGTGCGAGAATACTTTATAGTATGTGACACTGGTTGAACCACAGCACCCCTTGTGTTCGCCAATGCAGTATGTTGCTGCGTGAACACTCCCATAATTTATTACTCTGGCAGGGCGCGAACCCTGGTTCACCCGTGTACGAGAACGCACACTCTACCACTGTAACACAGAGGCTATATATATATATATATATATATATATATATATATATATATATATATATATGAAGGAGTTAAGCACATTATTATATATTTCGTGAAGAATAATATGTATACGTGTTCATTGTCTTCTCCATGGCAACAAACGTTGGCAATGGTTCAGAACTATATATTCACTGCAGAATAGGATGTTTAGTATAATGAAATGGATTTAATCTATATTTTGATAAAGGTCAGTAAAACTATTTTCATTTGTTTTCATCCAGTTATTAATCGTACTTTTACCTGGACAACAACACTTACAACATACAGATCACCGTGATAATACACAATGTTTCTTTTTGGGTCTTAGGTATTACTGAAATAAAATGTACACTTAAATGCGATTATTACTTTCACCCTCGAATATGAGCTGAATAACATGTTTGCACGGACTGTACGTCGAGAGGTTCTGATGATAACAAAAATCTTGGAGGGTATGACTGACTTACTGTAGTATTATCGTATTTGGCCAGTCTTTGCACTAATAATGAAGACTTTTCATGAATTAGTTTAGTTTATTCTTATTACAGTCATATAATTTCATTCTAATGAATGACTCTGTAATTCTCCATTAACCCATCCCTCCTTGATGACATGTATAGATGTCCTCCTGGGGCCATCCAAGGGTCATGTCTAGTAATTTACACCTTTGTTTGAATATTCAGGTGGTTATTTCCACCACACACAGCCACTGGCAGCCCTCCGGCATGCATCCCAGTCATGCTCCAGCTGCCTGCCTACTGTACCTGTCATGGACAGACCTATGCAAAAAGTATTTCCTGTGTCCGGGCCCTCTGTTGACAACCCGCAACCACCGACTTCAACACCAATGATGAAAGGCCCTAGAAGGAAAGACCTTAGTGATAGTACAATATGGAGGGAGTTGTCTCTGCCATTATCAGCAATAGTGAGTGGGAAAAAGACTCGTTCTCTGAGAAAAGTGACATCACTATGCTGAGTGTGGAAATATATGCATCAGAGGAGGAGATTGACCATGAGCTCTCCACTGTGTGGCGATATCTTCCCTCTGCACGATCATCAGCCTTTTCTGATGATGAAGATGGGTCAGACATTATTGATGATCCTGCAGAGGGAGATAATCACACAGTGGAGAAGGTGGAATGGGAGGTAGGGAGTGAAGAAAGGGAGGAAGTGGAGGATGATGGGAGCAGGAAACGTTGCAGGCTGTGCCGCACACCAGAGCAGCCAACCATGGAATTTTCCACCCATCCTTCGTCAACACTAGCCTTTTTCACATGGCCTGCATCTGTACCACCATCACCATGTGCCTCATCAAACACCAGCCTGCCTCACTACGTGCCTCACCACATCGTCCTGCCTCACCACACGCCTCGCCATGCCGGCCTGCCTCACCATGTGATTCACCATGCCAGCTGCCTCACCACGTGGCTTCCCACGCCAGCCGGCCTCACCACATGCCTCATCACCACTACCAAGTACGTCAGGCTATGTTGGTGCAGGTGCACGTTGGCAGGCACATGCCCACCCATGCCTATGACCATCACCATCACCACCATGATCACCGTCACCAGCATCATCACCTGCCTCATCTAGTCGTGAGTCGACTGACTCACCACCACACCACCATACTAGGGGCCATGGCAGGGCACGGGGCAGGCCACCAGCACAGCAAAGGTGGAAATCACAGGTGGGTACATTGGAAACTTTTGCCTGAGAGGAAGGCACGGGGTTTCAGCCTGAGGTACCTGTGTTTGATGACACAAATGCAGGTGTGCAGCCAGAATTCCCATGTAATCAATCTCTTTTTGCAGTGGAATTCTTCCATGCTTTTTCTTCAACATCATTGATGGACTTCATTGTGAAAGAAGTGAATGCATTCAGGGAATTCTGCTGCAATTAGGCTTAAACCTCACATCTAAGAGAGAATTCAAAGATGAAAGAATGGACTGGGACATGTGTTAGCGAGATGTACATTTGGCTAGCACTGAGTATGTTGACGCCTCATGCAAGAAGGCACAATATACATGATTATTGTCTCGTGGATGATATTGCAGCTACCACGATATTTGGTGAGTATATGCCACGGGACCAGTATCTTGACATCCCCAGGTACCTGCATTTCTCCACCAATATGCACCCACATCCAAACAATAGGCTGTGAAAGATTTGCTTGATTTTGAAATGAAAGAAAATTTTTTTTTTATCTTTTTTCAGACCATTCCAGAAGGTTTTTAGCGACGAGTTGCTTGTACTGTTCATGGGACATCTTGCCTTCATTCAGTACATTCCCTCAATGAGATATCATTTTGGAACAAAGCTTTTTGTTTTGTGTGATTCAAGACTGGGTACATGTTAGACTTTATAGTGTATACAGTGAGCGATGAGGTGTTGTTGAAGGACAATCCCCATGACTTCTCTGGCTCAGTTGTCAAGAAGCTGATGGACAGGTACTTCGGTGGCAACCATATCCTGTTCACCGATAATTATTACACAGCACGAAGTCTTCCAAAGTACCTGCAAGAACACAAAATTGGATCGTGTGGCACTGTCCATGCAAAGAGGAAGCATTGGCCATCCTATCCCAAGGGCACCGTGAAGGGGGAGTGTAGGACCTTAAAATGAGGTAAACGCCTTGCAATTCACAGGCATAATAAGAGAAGGGTAAATGTCCTCTCTAATGCCTATGAAGGTAAGTTGATTGACACAGGCAAGGTCGATAGGAGAACAAGGCAGCCAGTCTTTAAGCCTGATGCCATTTTTGACTATTACATGAACATGTGACTCGTTGATAAATCTGATATGTAGTTCAGCACCATTGACTGTCTGAGGAGGTGCTGTAAGTGGTATAAGAAGGTATTCTTACATGTACTGGACATCTGCATACTGAATGCCTTCATTCTGTACAAGGAAATTACACAGGCCAGCACATCACTCAGACAGTCTGAGAAGGATGTAATTTATGGCCTTCTGGAGAGATATGGCCAAGTAATGCCATCTGTGAAACAGAGGCACAATGTGCAGCAACTGCCTGACTGGATGCAGTGCAGAGACTACCTCAGTAGGCATTACATGGAACCGCTGCCTCCAACACCAGCAGGCAAAGAAACCTTCCGGCGTTGATATGTTTGCGCCACTTTATCGCGCTGACCACAGAAACGCCGTATGATCAGGTGGTGGTGTGCTGAATATGAGGTGGGACTGTGCATTAACTCTTTGTTTGATTTTCACTCAAAGATCGAGTGTCTGGGTATTATGCATAAGTTAGTGTTAGTTTTGTACATTTGGTATGTTGTTTTTTGTGTAATGAGAAAAAAATGATTTTACTGCTTTGTGCATATGTATGTGAATAATGGAAGCAGAAAGTTTGTTTCATGATAAAGTCGTTCCCTTATTTCAAATTGAAAATATTTGTTCATACATAATTGTTGTGATGAAAAAGTACAAATCACACAAAAGAAAAAGTCATAGTGGTAAGTATTTCCGAGTATGGACAATATGTAATTATCTAACGATGCTTTGTTCTCTCTCTCTCTCTCTCTCTCTCTCTCTCTATTTTTTTAGGTTGTCTCCAGTAGTACTTGTAGTGGAAGTTGTATTGGTAGTATGTGTAGTAGGTGTGGTAAAAATAGTAATAGTTGTAGTTGTGGTAGTTGTAGTAATAGTAGTAGTTGTAGTAGTGGTAGTTGTAGTAATTGTAGTTGTAGTAATAGTAGTAGTGGTAGCTGTAGTAATGGTAGTTGTAATAGTATTAGTAGTAATAGTAGTAGTACTAGTAGTAGTAGTTGTAGTTGTTGTTGTTGTTGTTGTTATTGTCGCAGTGGAAGTTGTAGCATCAGTAGTAGTTGTAGTAGTGGTAGCTGCAATAGTAGTAGTAGTAGTAGCAATAATAGTATTATTTGTAGCGGTTGTAAAACCCAGACTTCTAGTAGCACAGTGATGCCAGAATTGAGCAATAATGCAAGCCAAATATACACCTCTGCGCATGTGTGTGGGTAAGAGAGAGAGAGAGAGAAAGAGAAGAGCACGAGTGTCTCTCTGTCTATTTGTAAGGTGGGGTGTTGGTGGTGAGGCAAGCAGGCAGTCTGCCTCAAGGTCATTGCTATGGTTACTGGTCTCCCAGCACCAAGCATTACCGATTATGGAAAAATTTTCGTGAAAATAGTGTTTGTGGTGGATTTTGGTCTTCTGGAAGTGTTATCGATGTGTCATAATTGTGGAGGGCTAGTCTAAGCCTTAGTTGTGTCATCGAACCTCTGTCACTCATACAGACACAGGCAAAAATACAACAAAAATTGCCTTTATTCCTCACTCACTTACTCTCCCTACATGCACTTCACGGATCATCTGATGCAATTACTTTGAAGTTGAAGGATTGCTGAGTATTATGATGCATGGTTTTTTATATTTAGTTAAGTATTAACTTAGATATGAAGGTTTAAAAATAGACGATTTTCACAATTTCTCTCAGGAATACCCGTCTATGGGAATGGATCATGGAAACATCTGCTGGACGGGATGGGTTAACTACTATAATGTGAGGTTTTCCTTACATCAAATAATACTGTATGATTTTTGCAACTAGAGAATACAAGATGACTACGTTAGAGATTGATTGTCCTGTATGTTTCTGTATAGTCCTCTCTCTCATCTTTGATGCATACCAAAAGCTTTCTCGTGTAATCACTTACTCTCTTTTCTGGAGTAATTTATCAGTGTACTGTACATGCTAAATCAACATTAATATAGTTTGTCTGTAAGGCTACCTTACAACTCTAATGTGGTCATTGTTTACGTTAATTTGTGGTGACTATTTTTCTTTTGTAGCTCTAGACTGTCTATAGATTTAGTAAATCCTCGTCATGCATCACCTTTCATAAAACTGTTCTTGCTATTCAGCCCTAAGTAGATTGCAAAATAATTGCTTATTATAGTTTCAGGTTGCTTAGTATCATATATCAGGTTCCCGCACTTAATAGTACCAATTAAGGAGCTTTCACTGATGACATCAGGATGTAAACGAACTCTGAGGTGTGGGCAACAGAGACAAGAGGCGGGATATGACGCTGGTTAATAACACCCTATGAATGTTTTGTGGTTAATATGCTGAAAAAAATGCAAATACTAAGTGTACGTTGTTTTAGTCCAGCTACGTATTTTTTTCATTCTGTAAGTTATGTCCACCTATTTCGTACCTTTGAGAATGCAGCACAAGCCCTGTGGTAAATTTTCATACTTCAGCCTTCACCACGACATCATTATACTCCTTGTCACTAACATGTCTCACATCCTTAACCCTCTTGGGCACCATAATTTTCAGTAAATTTTTTTTCCGCGCACAGAACCAAAATCTCGCTCAGGCTGGCTCCACTCACGCAGAAAGGAAAAAAATTCTATGGCCCAATTTACTCTCAGAAAGTGCTTATATTGTTATAAATCGCATCCCATCATCTTTGCTAATGTTTATCCTGTCAGATAAGAAAAAAAACATTAATTAATAACTGTACAGAAATTAAGCCAGAATAAACTTTATTTCGGTAAAAACTACCTTCTCATAACTTCCCAACATCACCGTGAACATTTTTTCCCATGACACACAGTTGCAAAGGACATGTCTGTATGCAGAATTTCACGATCTTTCAAAAAAGACAGGTTTCGAGTTGATCCGGCCAGCAGTTTTCGAGTAAATCGAACAAAAAAACTACGAAAACCACCTAAAAATGGCTGATTTGTTTATTATTTTGTGTGTTATTAGTGACACTGTAATAAACATATACCGGTATGTAAATTCAATCCAGTCTTGTAGCCCAAAGGTTAAGGAAGCCCATGATATAATTCACAGTGTCATAACCCTTATTATTATGGAGAAAATGAATTTTGAGAAGTTATGATGGGTTGCACGCGGTGACGCACCTATGTTCTGGCTTGCAGGCTGAGTATGTTCGTCTTTCGTAACTTTTCCCCAAATAATTATTTGCACACATAGGTTACTTTGCTTTACCAAAGTATGCATAGGAAGTCATCAGCTTGATCATGCTTTCTTCAGATTTTTTATGTGACCTATACTTAATGAGTAAAATGACTGAGAGAACAGCAATGAAATGCACCACATTTTCCCTATGAGAAATATATAGTAAACACACAATTTATACCTTATGATACAATAGGATAAAAACTAGACAAATAAGCTGGTTACTCATGTCCTCTAGCAGTGTTGCAGTGTTTCTTGAGAGGAGATGGAGTTGCAGAGAGGAGGAAAGTTACAATCACAGCCTGTGTGTGTGTGTGTGTGTGTGTGTGTGTGTGTGTGTGTGTGTGTGTGTGTGTGTTTGCAATGTGATTTACTGCTGTATGCTTTCATCAGTATGATACTGATGAAAGTACAGTCCTGCGCAGAGCGGCACATTGCAAACAAGACATATATAGCTGGTGTCCCTCCCCCTCCTGTTCTCATAGCACAACACACACTGCAGCCTTTTCCTGTTGGGGATTATCTCCAGGGTGTGGTGGGGTGTTGTGTCCAAGCGTGCCCATCATCGATATATTTTGACAGCGCTTGGACGGTGGTGGTCCTCCATCTCTTTGCCTCCGTACTCCTGCTGAAGGTGCAGTGGCAGGAGCTAGCCAAGTAACTCCTGACGGGCCAGCTACTGCAGGAGGCAGAGCGGTCGTGGCAGTAACTAGCCAAGTTACTCCTGACGGACCAGCTACCGCAGGAGGTGGAGCGATGGTTGCAGGAGGTAGCGCGATTGTTGCAGGTTGAGCAGAGGCTGCAGTTGAGGGACTGGTTGCTGCAGCTACAGGTGGTCATCGTCGTGAGGGAAGGTCAGGGGCATGGTGAAGGGCATGGCCCGATGCTGGCCACTCCTCCCCCTGGAATGTCAGGAGTTAGTGGCATATGTGCTTCTGGAATTCCAGGAGAGTCATAGGCCTGGTGGTGTTCTTTATATACGGGGTGTAGGCACTGAACAGGGCCACGTGGATGAAATAAAAAGTTAGTTTCTTGCTCCACTTGACCGTCCTCCTTTGGGCTGGGTTGTACTGGATCATCTGATCGAAATGATCAACCCCACCCATGTGCCTGTTATAGTCCTCCACCACAATGGGCTTCTTCACTATTTTCAGAACATGGTGGAATCTCCTGTCTGGACCCTTGACCTTCCCCTGCACCTGCTTAGGGACAGTGGTGTCGCTGTGGAAGGTGGACACCATACTTACAATACGTTTGTCCTTCCACAGCAACACCATTACATTGCCCTTGTGCTTAGCTTCCAGTCCATCATCAGGAAGATGTTTAGCACCGCTGATGTCCTGCAGCTCCCTCGGTGCTCCCCTTGCCAGTCTATTGTGCCACACACTACATTCCCTCTATGAAAAGGAATTTGCACAGTGATACAGAGTTGTAATAATTCTCCCTATATAGTTTGTATCCTTTGCCCTTCAAAAGTTCAATGAGGCCAAACACTGTGTTCTCTAGAGACTTCTTCTCCCCCGTGTATACTTTAAAGTTCCAAATGTAACCACTCCTTGCCTCATCCAAGATGTATGGTTTTATGGCATACTTTTGGGGCTTCACAGGGTTATATACACAGAAGGAGAGCTGCCCCTTCCAAGCCAGAGATCCCTCATCCAGGCTAAGATGTTCGCCCAGGATGTAAACCTCCTTGAACCTATGAAGGAGATACTCCATCGCTGTGCGAATCCTTATTAGCCGGTCCTGATTGCCTTCGGGTATGGCGAGACTATTGAAAGCATGAGAGTGAATCAGGATGGTCCTGAAGCACCTTCCACTCATAGCCCACCGAAATATGGGGTATTCGTGAACCTCTGTTGAACACCAATAGTGTCTTATGGTTGGCAGTTCACAAATCCCCATAAGGAAGTATTATCCAAGGAACTGGGCCATTTCCTCTTCATTGCTGAGGTACCAAACATCTAGTGCAGTCCTCAAGAACCTGGCATAGTTGCTGGTTTCAACCATCATGTAGAACAACAACTCCCTGGTAAAAAAAAAGTTGAAAGTATTGGAGTGATGTTGTTGGTGCTGCCATTCTCAAACCTGGGGTTTCAGTGAAGGGGCCAGCATTGGGTGTGAATTACCCAGAACTCCAAGCTTCCTCCTGATGGTCTTCACTTGGGGAAATGCTTGGCTGTGTATGTGTGTGGCACACACGACCCCAAGACAGACAACTACCTCACAGCCACCCACCACTACCTCACTTAGGCCCATGCCACCTTCATCTTTGTGGTGGGGAGGGAGATGGTGATGATGTTTGTGTTGATGATAGCTGGGTGGATGAAGGTTCAAGTGATCGTGGTGATGGAGATGGTCGTGGTGATGGTTGTGGTGATGGCTGTGGAGGAGATGGTTGTGGTGCTGCTGCTGATGATGATGATGTTTGTATATATTCAGGGGGAATGAAGTCTGAAGGGGACAATGACTTTGCTGATTTTGCAGGGGAAGATGATACAGAAATATCCTGGATGGGTGGTGAGATGCGGGCGGGTTGGAGAGTTGTGAGAGTGAAGGGTGATTGTGGGGGTAATGAGGTCGGTTTGCAGTGAGGGGAGTGGAAGAAATGTGGCAATAACACGGGTCAGTCTCCAAGGTCCAGGTGGTTCCAGTGGTGGCATGCATGACACCAGTGGTGGTAGGACTGGTTGCAGTGATGGCAGTGGTGTCAGTGGTCATAGTAGCGATGGCAGTGGTGTCAGTGGTCATAGGAGTGATGGCAGTGGTGACAGTTGTGATGGGAGTGGTGACAGTATTAGTTACAGTACACCAGTGGTGGTAGTGGTGAAAGGAGTGGTGGTAGTGATGGTGCTACTACTGTCTGTGCTAATCGCTGGGGCCTTGACCACAGCTTTGTGCTTATCTCCTTTGAGGTCAGATTCAACCCTCACTTTCCTCCTCACACTCTCCTCCTCACCAGAATCACTTTCTGATTCATTTGCATTGCTTTCTTCACTATCACTTCCACTAAACAAGTATTTCACGTATTCTTTCTCTGATAAGCCATTGCGAGACATTGTTGGTTTAGTGTAAAATAAGAGGAGAACAGTAAAAATCGGTTAGGATTTTTCAAATCTGGCTTTCTCTGATAATATATAAAAAACACTTATAAACCTTCTTCACAATCACACTGCACTATACATAACACACTATCACTATAATACATGTAAGGTATGGACGGTGCGGTAACAGAGAACGTAGGTTTAAATGGCCGGCCGTGTGCTCAGACACCCTATGAGGCTGACTGCTGGGAGAACACTTAGCTAAAAACAGGCTGCTTGTCCCTCCGATAAGCTCCCGGGTGTTGTCATATATTTCCCCTAGACCTCACTATCCTGACCTTTGACTCACCAAATTTTGACGCAAATTCATCCACAAGAAAAGTTTCTATGATTATTTATAGGAAGTTTGCATCATGTTGCATCATCGGTTACTCATCAGATTGCAAGGATTATGACCCACCTTGAGTCATCTTGCATGAAAGAGTTAATGTTATCAGTGCTTTGTCCTGGTTATATAACTTATCTAGTAAGTTTGAAGAAGTCTCTTGGGACCATAACGTCATGATTCAGTGAAGCAGCATAATCTGTAATTCTGCCATTGTTGTCTGTTTATAAAAAACCTGCTCCAAAGTAAGACTTGAAATGTTACCAGACAGCACTTGGATTTCATTTTTGATGAATTTCACAAAACAGTAAGACCTTCATGCTTGAGTCAAGTGCAATCACTAATTCATTACTGTTGTTTGCTAACCTAAACAGACCTAACCTAACCTGTCATTAATTTAACCCAACCTAATCTGACCTGAACCAAACCGAACATTGCAATCTTAACCTCACCCCATCTCACCTACTTAACGTAATCCTAACATCACCTGACCAATATAACCATATCTAATCTAAATCTATAGGTATCTGGAACTAACCTAGTCATGAAAATCTTACACTAACTAGTCTAATCTAGTTCATCCTGAGAAATAGCAATATAAAAACAGGATCTTTTGCATACCATGAAAACATGGTCATCCCCAAAGCAGGGTAGTGCATTTATTTCCTTTCCATTCTTTTTGGGATATGAGTCAAACATCAGAATGTTATTTATTTTGTTTTAATTTTGTTATGTATCTTGCTGTAGCCTGACAGCCTACTCCCCAATCAAACTGACAAAAATCCAGTTTCTGTCCAACGAATCACCCATTATTCACACGCATGACGAAAAAAAGCTGTCAGTGTTTTGCCTAGACCTATCCAGATGGTGATGACATTTGTTTACTAACGTCAACGTTCCCATATGGACTTAAAGGAGTGCCGGTACAATAATATCAGAAAAATGCTCTTATAACTGATTTAGAAAACAAATATGATGAATAAAAAATAACACAATTAAACATAAGTGAGGAAGGATAGTCACTTTGTACGGAAGGGGATTGTTCCCCCCAAAAATAACGGAGAATCGTGACAGACTACAAGCAGTTTCTATGCTAGACAAAACAAAGTTCTCCTTGCACCCAATAAGTTTCGTATAAAATTCTTACGTCCCCGTCCCACACTGCCACAGGCTCCAACAACAGTAATTAGGTATAGGAAGGATGTTGTCCAGTGAGTTGTTCTTCCTATGGTCAGCCTTTCGGTGTGCAAGAACATCAGCTCAGGCATCGTAAAGTTCGCTGCCTTTGTTTTCCAAATAATTGCACTTAAATGCATGCCAACTACACTTAACCGTTTTCACAAATACCAGAGCTACACAAATCTTCATTTACTGCACTGACACTAAACTAAACACAGACTGAACTGAAACAAAACTGACTCCCCAAGGTTCTTCCACCTCCATTGATAGTCTTGCATTACAATCGCAGGTTCTAGTTTACTGTACCACATACAGTTACCAAATCAGAGACAGCCAAAACATATCAGAGTTATCTTACACTGCAAAACACTAAATTATTTAGCAAACAAACAGAGATTAAAGTACATCCACGCACCAAAGTTTCTGTATCCCCCTCTGTGGAAGGAAGTGGAAGTCAGAGTTAGAGAGAGGGCAGGCGAACGGACAACCGTCAGTAATAGTTCGGAACTGAGCTACAAGGCGAATAGTGAGAAACCTAATGACACTGGATTCGAAACATTTCCATTCTCTTCACCTGCAAAACGTTATGTGTTGGTAACATACATAGCATATAACACAGACTGCTGTGTTATCATGGTGTCCTGTGAAACTGGTCCGGATACGACCCATATGTTTCTGATCCTCATCATATAAATCAAGTACCGAGCCATTTGTATATAAGCTACAACTGGTCATTATCCCCGCAGTGATAATTTTTGTGAATATGTTATTCTTGGATTGTCTGCAGCTACAGTATAGAATGATTGTGAATTTAATGCTGATTCCTACACCAGCTGTGCTGATGGTTATAAATGTTGCAATTTTTTATTTGGACGAATAAACCACATTGTGATGGGCAGCGTGAGCATTCGCCAATAATTTACTATAACCAGATGAAATTAGATGCAAACAACACACAATATTATGAGACAACGAAGATACAGCTGTGGTATTCTGCTACACCACGTTATCCAGGCCTTAACTGTTGCTTCACCTCATACGTGCATTATTTTCCTTCAGTCTCTGCCTCTTTTATTACTCTTACTTCCCAGTATCCTCTTATTGTGAGCCGTCACATTCCTAAGGGGGCTTCTAATATTCCGGTCCTATAACCCCTACTATATTACATTATTCCTTACATCATCTTTCCCACACAACTTTAGCACAAGACTGCTGAATCATTATTGGCACGGCCACTACTAATCCCCCTTTTCCCATTGTGTCTAATTTCCAACACAATACTACTACTGCTTCTCCTACTACTAATCCACTAAAAATCTGTATAATAACATATACGATTGTCCTTATGTCAGTGTATCTGCTAACCACCTTGTCCCTGTCCCACCGTCGACAACTCGTCACTTACCCCCGCACCGCTGTCCCAGTTGCTTCCCCCTCTCTCCCACCAACTACGGAGCCTATTCCTCCCCCACTCCAACACCACATTACCCCTCACCTCATCCTTGGGCCACCAGGCCTGTTGTTCACCGTTTACTGATGAATGTACGTGGTATGCATTAATAATGAAAAAAAGGCATTTGGGAGCCGAATGCTAATCGCCCGCAGGAACATGCTGTTGGCCAAGTCCAAGCTCAGGCCGTTCATCAGATATAATGGTGCTAAAGGCGGGCGATAAAAACTAGTTGACCTTTGGTAGCCATTTTGGTGACCTTGACCTGACCCCGAGTGTCCATTTTCTAACTCATCCAAGATTTTGGTCATCTTTTGATATGCTGAAGGTTTCATGTTCATAGCTCAAGCCGTTCATAAGATATAATGGGAACACACACACACACACACACACACACACACACACACAGATCCAGGCAAAAACATTATCGCACCGCCTTCTAAGGGTGGGGATAACAATATAATGATAATAATAACAACAATATAAATGTGTAGTGTTCCTAACATTACACATAAAAACTGCAGACCCAAACGTGCCTATATTACGGAGCTCTGATATGTTAAGCACAGACCCGACCACAGACCGTCCTTATCATTACCACTTGACCTTCCCTATAGCACTTCACCATGATAATACACCCCATTGTAGTCCTTCGTGGGATCACTACAGCTGTTTCGGGAAAATAACATACTGCACGACGTGCCAACAGCCCACTAAAATACACCTGTGACGTTTCACTGACATCCATCAAATAGCCTTGGAGAAGTTAGCGGACAAACAAACAAATGACTGGACATAAACAGAAACCGAATGTCTCGCTTCGGTATATGACGACCTGACAAGACTGTTACCATCCTGCGTTGTATGTGTCATCATACAGGAATAATAATAATAATAATAATAATAATAGAAATAATAGTCGTGGTAGAAATAGTAGTAGTAGTAGTAGTAGTAGTAGTAGTCACATGATAATATGCATGATAGAGGAAAACAAACACAATAATCTCCCAGATAAAACACGTGAACACAACTTTGACATATGAAACCAAAAGGTAGGGTTATAGTAATACTCAATTAATGTTTGACAGCAACCCAACTTTCTGTCATGGCAAACAGATTCTGCATTGCGTCGACACATGCTGTTTCAGTGTTTGTCCTCTTCTGTATCGTGCCTAATAACGTGATTATTTATTTATTTATTTATTTATTTATTATTATTATTATTATTATTATTATTACTTGTATTATTATTATTATTATTATTATTATTCGTACTATTATTATTATTATTATTATTATTATTGCTATAAGTGTGATGACACATACAAAGCAGGATGGTATCAGTTTTGTCAGGTCGTCATATGTCCAGTCGTTTGTTTGTCCGCTAACTTCTCCAAGGCTATTTGATGGATGTCAGTGAAACGTCACAGGTGTATTTTAGTGGGTTGTAGGCATGTCGTGCAGTATATTACTATCCCCAAACAGCTGCAGTGATCCCACAAAGGACTACAATGGGTTGTTTCACCATGGTGAGGTGCTACAGGGAATGTCCAGTGGTAATGATAAGAACGGTCTGTGGTTGGTGCTGTAGTTAATATATTAGGGCTCCATAGTATAAGCACGTTTGGGTCTGCAGCTTTTATATGTAACGTTAGGAATACTAAACATCTATACTCTTGTTCTTATTATTATAAATGGTTATATATCAGAGCTCTGTAGTATAAGCACGTTTGGGTCTCCAGCTTTTTTATGTAAAGTTAGGAATACTGCACATATGTATTTTTGTTTTTTATTATCATTATTATTAACGCATACCACGTACATTCACCAGTAAAGGGTGAACAACAGGCCTGGTGGCCCAAGGATGAGGTGAGGGGTAATGTGGTGTCGGAGTGGGGGAGGAATAGGCTCCGTGGTTGGTGGGAGAGAGGGGGAAGTAACTGGGACAGCGGTGCGGGGGCAAGTGATGAGTTGTCGACGGTGGGACAGGCACAAGGTGGTTAGCAGATACACTGACATAAGGACAATCATATATATTATTATACAAATTTATAGTGGATTAGTAGTAGGAGTAGCAGTAGTAGTATTGTGAGGGAAATTAGACACAATGGGAAAAGGGGGATTAGTAGTGGCCGTGCCAATAATAATTCAGTAGTCTTGCGCTAAAGTTGTTTGGGTGGGAAAGATGATGTTAGGAATAATGTAATATAGTAGAAGTTATAGAACCGGACGATTAGAAGCCCCCTAAAGAATATGACGGCTCGCAATAAGATGATACCGGGAAGTAAGAGTAATGAAAGAGGCAGAGACTGAAGGAAAATAATGCACGTATGAGGTGAAGCAACAGTTAAGGCTGGATAACGTGGCGTAGCAGAATACCACAGCTGTATCTTCGTTGTCTCATAATATTGTGTGTTGTGTGCATCTAATTTCATCTGATTATAGTAAATTATTGGTGAATACTCAAGCTGCCCATCACAATGTGGTTTATTCGTTCACATAAAAAAATTGCAACATTTATAACCATCAGCACAGCTACTGTGGGAATCAGCATTAAATTCACAATCATTCTATATTATAGCTGTAGACAATCCAAGAATAACATATTCACAAAAATTATCACTGCGGTGATAATGACCAGTTGCAGCTTATATACAACTGGCTCGGTGCTTGATTTATATGATGAGGATCTGAAACAGATTGGTCGTGTCCGGACCAGTTTCACAGGACACCATCATAACACAGTAGTCTGAGTTATATTATATGTTATGTATGTTACCAATGTGTAACGTTTTGCAGGTGAAGAGAGTGGAAATGTTTCGAATCCACTGTCATTAGGTGTCTCACTATTCGCCTTGTAGCTCAGTTCCAAACTACCATTCACGGTTGTCCGTTCGCCTGCCCTCTCTCTAACCCTGACTTCCACTTCCTTCCACCGAGGGGGTTACAGAAACTTTGGTGCGTGGGTGTACATAATTTAACAAACAATCACATAAATAAAACATCATAGAGAACAAGAGCACAAATATTTATGTACAAATTACAAAATAACTCTGCTCACAATCTGGTAAATCTGACATGTGACTGAAAAGATACGAGAAATACTGCGAACCTTCCAGTACTTAATTATTTAGCAAATCCCACTTCTCAACACTACGCCCATCCTAGTCCTTCTTCGTCCTTAAAAAACTACACACTACTTACAGACTATCTATCTATTGCTAGATACTTTAATCCTGTAAGGGGTGGCCACAAACAAATCTCCTCCATGTCGCCATGTAAGGCCCATTACACTGGCTCTGCAGCTTCAGTGACTGTCCCCTCTTCTGCTGCGGATTGTACAACCAAACTTTGTCGGCATCCTTGAAACTCACCTTATTTGCCATGGCATCATCCTTGCACTTCATTGCACTTCATCACTTTGTCTCAAAACTTCAAAGCTTCTCACACTTGATGGTGTACCTCAGCCAGCCTTTCCTAAGGATGCTTTGCATAGCTGGAGATGTCTGTTGGCAACTCTTCATCAGGTAGTCTTCCCATTAACAAGTCAATGGGTAAATGTAACTAATGGCCCAGCATTAGTTTTGCAGGGGTGTAGCCGGCAGACTCGTGGGATGCAGACCAATATGCCATCAGCAATGCAGGTAATTTCTAGTCCCAATCCATTTGTCCCTCTTTGTAATACTTGGCCAGTTCTTGTCTCAGAGTCCAGTTGAATTTCTCCGCCATCACATCTGACTATGGCCTTGGGCCGTCCTGGCCCTCTTGATCCCCACTAATGTAAATTGCAGAACGGACGGAACGCAGAAGACTCGAAGTTTCTATCTTGGTCAGAAAGTAGCTCCGGTGGTATTCCAAAATGACAGAAAAACTGGTCAAGCAACACTTGAGCAACAGTCACAGCCTCTTGATCAGGGATAGCATAGGTTTCTCGCCACTTTGTGAAGAAGTCCATGGCGACACACATATATACCGGTTTCCTCTTTCAGTGAGTGGTAGAAGTCCAGGAATATCCACCCCGACTCTTTCCACCAGTGCACCCGCCTGGTACAGCTGAAAGAGGGATGCAACCATGTTTCTTGGGTCCCTTCTTGGCACAGCATATATCACAGGCCCGACATCACTCTTCAACATCCTGATGCACGCCAGCCCAGTAGAACCTCTGTCACAGCTGACTTAGAGTTTTCTTCACTCCCAGGTGCCCACTAGTGATCTGGTTGACTCATCCAAGATCTCGGACCTCATTTTCATCGGAACCACCAGTTGCCTATACTTGCTGAGGCCATTGGGATGCTCCCAGTGACTCTCGAATAGTCCATTGTTCAACCGAAGAAGGTCCAACTGATTCCAGTAGCTTTTAGTCACAGGGCTGAATCCGGAAACCTCTTCCCAAGATGGTCACACTGTACTGCTGCAACCACACAACCACTGGTTGTAAATCTGATACTCCACCTGCATCCTTTTCCGATCATCAACTGACACTGGCGCTGTCACCACAGTACTGCTGCATTTCTTGCTATACTCTTCTTTTTTAACTACACTACAGGGTCGGGGTCACAAGGCTGACGACTCAGGCTCTCAGTATTGCCATGTACCCAGCCAGGACAGTGCTGCACCTCATAGTTGTGCTGATCCAGCTTCCCAAGCCAGTGTGCCAGTTGTCCTTCTGGGTTCTTTAACATCTTCAGCCACTTGAGTGCCATATGGTCTGTCCTGATGATGAAGTAGGACCCATACAAGTAGGGATGGAAGAAATCAATGCTCTTCATCACTGCCAAGAGCTCCTTACAGGTGTTACAGTAGTTGCACTCTGGTGGGCTGAGGTTCTTGCTGTAAAAGGCCACCACATACTCTTTTTCATCCTTCTTCTGCAACAGGACTCCACCAATACCTTGGTCTCTAGTGTCAGAATCCAGGATGAATGGCTGACTCTGATCTAGGTATGGCAACAGTGGAGAGCTCGTCAACACATGTTTGAATTCACTGAAGGCCTTCTGAGTCACTACAGTCCACGTAAACTTCTGCCTTCTCCCTAACAACTTGTGCAGAGGTGCAACTATCGTTGCAAAGTCCTTGACACAAGCCCAGGAAACTCCATAGTTCCATTACACAAGTTGGAATTCCCCAGTTTTCCACAGCAGCCACCTTCTATGGGTCAGAGCAGACGCCGCTGATGCCTGCAATGTGTCCCAGGTACTTCACTTCCTTCTGGAACAGGTAACACTTCTTAGGGTTCAGCTTGAGGTGAACTGTTTGGAATCCTGTAAAGCACCTCCCTCAGCCTCTCCAGTTCCTGTTTAAAAGTCCATTCAAACACAATTCCATCATCCAGATAGATGAGAGTTGTCTGCCAGTACAGGCCTTCCAGTAAACAGTCCATGAAACACTCAACAGTAACTGGGGCATTGCATAGGCCAAATGGCATCACTTTAAACTGCCATAAATCTCGCCCATAAAAAAAAGACTGCCTTCTGCTTGTCTTTCTGTGTAACCTTGTCCTGATGATATCCTGCCTTCAACTCTAGGGTGGAGAACCACTTGGCACCTGACGGAGCATCCAGGGTATCACCAAAGGTATGCATCCTTCACTGTCACTTAATTCAGGGCTCGATAATATATACAGCACCTTACTGAACCATCCTTTTTCATTGTGAGAATCATTGATGATGCCCAAGGACTGCTGGACTTTTCTATCACTCCTTGGCTCTGCAGTCTCCATCACCTCCATTTCTTGCTGTTGGTCTGGTGCCATCCACCGAGCTGACTGTCTAACCTCTTCATCCCGGGCACGGGGCTCGGCCACCTCCCCCTCCCCCCAGCCTGGGATATTCAGAGATTCCCCCCCCCTTAAAAAAAAAATTAACCTGTAGTGAAAAACTAAACAGATGAAGGTACAAACCTTTCGCTATGTGATGACGTTTTATATATATATATATATATATATATATATATATATATATATATATATATATATAGATAGATAGATAGATAGGTATATATATACCTATCTCTCTCTCTCTCTCTCTCTCTCTCTATATATATATAGTGACGTAGAGGTGTGCGGTAAGTAGGAGAGCTACTGGGCCTTGAAAGCAGGCTGTGAAGCCTCTGCCCACAGTCGGACACATAAAATATATATATATATATATATATATATATATATATATATATATATATATATATATATATATATATATATATATATATATATATGAGGAAGAAGAAACCAAAGACAATGAGCCCGCAAAACTGTTCCTTCCAAGAGAAAAACAAAATACAAGAGAGAGACAAATTCAAGATCCATTCATTTCGAGATGCCTGGACACACTGCGTTTGAAAGACTGAAGATCATAGGAAGCAGGAAATACAGAGGGAGACAGTTCCAGAGGTGACCTGTTGCATAAATGAAGGACTGGGAGTAACGGTTAACTCTTGCATTAGAGAGTTGGACAGAAAAAGGGTGAGAGTTTGCTGCTAGACGGGTGCTATGTGCTCGTCGTAGAAGTGGAGGAATGCATGCAGACAGTTCAGAGGAACAGTGACCATTGAACAAGCGATAGAAAAGAGATAAAGATCGAACACTGCGGCGAAGAGACAGAGGTTGAAGGGAGTCAGTAAGAGGAGGAGAGTTAATGAGATGAAAAGCCTTTGACTCCACCCTATTGAGAAGAGCTGTATGTGGGGAGCCTCCCCACACATGAGAGTTGTACTCCACACAGGGGCGGATAAAACCCCTGTATAGAGTCGACAATTGTGCAGGGGCAAAGAAGGAACGGAGTTCGCTTAGCACACCCAATCGCTTGGAAGTAGATTTTACAAGAGATGTAATACGATCTTTCCAAGACAAGTTCCGAGCAAATGAAACCCCAAGCATGTTCAACGATGATGCAGGATTAAGTTGAGTATTATTAAACATAAGTGGGTATACCTGTGGAAGATTTTGTCAGGTTGATAGGTGCAAAAACTGAGTCTTTGATGCATTAAAAACAAGCAGATTATTTTTACCCCAGTCAGAGATACGAGCCAAGTCAGACATTAGGTGTGCCATAGCCTCATCCCTTGCCTGTTGAAGTAACTACTGAGATGGACGTTGTGGGAATCGAATGGAAAGGTGAAGGGTGGAGTCATCAGTGTATGAGTGGATAGGGTAAGATGTACAGCTTAGAAGGTCAATGATGAATAAAAGGAAGAGAGTTGGTGATAGGACAGAGCCCTGAGGAACACCACTGTTAATATCTTGGAGAAAAACGATAGCCGTCTACAACAGCGGCTATAGAACGACCAGAAAGGAAGCTAGAGATGAAGGCACAGATGGAAGGATAGAAACCGTAAGAGTGCAGTTTGGAAATTAAAGATTTATACCAGACTCGATCGAAAGCCTTTGACATGTCAAGTGCAATGGCAAAGTTTTCGCCAAAGTCCCGAAAGGAGGATGACCAGGAGTCTGAAAGGTAGGTGAGAAGATCGCCTGTGGAGCGTCCCTGACGGAACCCATACTGACGATCAGAAAGAAGGTTGTGATAGGAAAGATGCTTTAATTTTTTTCTATTAAGAATAGACTCAAAAACTTTTGAGATACAGGATGTTAAAGCAATTTGACGATAGTTAGAGGGTTGGGAATGTTCACCCTTCTTTGGGACTGGCTGAACGAGACCAAACTTCCAGCAAGAAGGAAAGGTACAAGTTGACAGACAAAGGCGAAAGAGTTTGCCTAGGCAGGGTGTAAGCACAGAAGCACAGTTCTTGAGAACAACAGGAGGGATTCCATCAGGCCCATATGCCTTATTAGTACTCCTTATTAGTACTGAGGCCAGCAATGGCAGAAAATACATCAGCTGAAGAAATTTTAACGTTAGCCATGAGGAAGTCAGAGGGGGGAAGTGATGGAGGAACAGCACCGGAATTGTCTAAGGTGGAATTGGAGGAGAAAGTCTGAGCGAAGAGATCTACTTTATCAGTAGAAGAAATAGCTACAGAGCCATCAGAGTAGTAAAGAAGAGGGAAGGATGGTGAGGTATAGTTGTTAGAAAGGTTTTTGGCAAGGTGCCAGAAGGAGCAGGAAGAGTTCGAGTTAGAGAGTTGAGAGCATTTTGTACGGATGAAATTATTTTTAGCAGAGTGAAGAACAGACTTAGCACGATTCCGGGCAGAAATGTATAAAAGATGTGATTCAGGGGTGGATTGGCTCCGGTACCTTTTATAGGCCCTCTCCTTGTTGCGGACAGCATTAGAACAAGCGTGATTAAACCAAGGCTTTCGTGCATTAGTCAAAGGATATGAGAAAGGAATGTATGCTTCCATGCCCGAGAGAATAACCTCCGTAATGCACAAGACACACCCAGATGGCCATGGAAGCAATAATCATTCCAGGGAAAATCAAAGAAGTACTGCCTGAGGGCCTCCCAATCCGCAGGTCAAAAGTACCAGAGACGACGTTTTATTGGAGGGTCCGCAGGCCGTACCGGAGCGATAGGACAGGTTAAGGTGATAAGGTTGTGATTGGAGGAGCCCAACGGAGAGAAAAGATTAACAGTGTAAGCAGAAGGATTAGTTGTAAGGAAAAGACCAAGTATGTTGGAGCTCTCTCCAAGGCGGTCAGGGATACGAGTAGGGTGCTGTACAAGCTGCTCTAGGTCATTAAAGATAGAAAAGGTGTAGGCTTGTTCACCAGGTGGATCAGTGAAAGGAGAGGAGAGCCAAAGGTGGTGGTGATCATTAAAATCTCTAAGAATGGAGATTTCAAAGAAAGGAGAAATGGATAGAATGTGTTCCATCGTAGAAGTAAGATAGCCAGAGAAGTTTTGATAGTCAGTAGAATTAGGAGATAAGTAAACAGGACAGATATATTTAGTCAGAGAATGACAGGAAAGCCGAAGCCAGAGTGTAGAGAATTCAGAAGAATCGAGTTCAGGAACATGAGAGCAAGATAAGTTGTTGTGTATATATTCACAACAGCCACCTTTGGCTTTGAAATGAGTATAGAGAAAGTAGGAGGATACAGAAAAGGGTTTGGTGTCAATTGCCTCAGACAGCTGAGTCTCAGTTAGGAAAAGAAGGTGAGGTTTAGAGAAGAAGAGGTGGTGCTCAACAGAGCAAAAGTTAGAGGAAAGGCCATGAATGTTGCAGAAATGAAGAAGCAGAGAGTCAGACAGTGGTTCCAGGCACCTTGAGTCATCACCGGGAGAGGAGCTGAAGGTGGGGACATTTATGGTCTCCCCCCCCCTGGGGACTCCGAGGCTATGTTATTCGACGACATTTTTTGAAAATTTTGAAAAGGAAGTGTGGTGTGTACTGTGCATGTAGTTTGGTGTTGATAGTTGGAGAAACTTATATTGGAGAGCATGCGGTTACTCTCTGTGTTACTGAGATACTTAAAAAGTTTAGCAAAGGGGGATGGTCGGGACCTAGTCCCGAGGGCTGATGAAACGGGAGCTCCAGCTCTCCCTGTCATCAGCAATCCATCCATCTTGTGAGTAATGCCCTGCTCGACTGGTGCTACATATATACACACACTATTTTCTAAGATAGCTTACTGACTGCGACAGGCAAAGTGATGGTGGAGGGTGGCAGAGGGGAGGAAGTCACGTGTCACCACCATATTGACATGTATACACCCGCAAAACATCCGCGAGTTTCACATTATTATTACTTATATATATATATATATATATATATATATATATATATATATACAGTATATATATATATATATATATATATATATATATATATATATATATATATATATATATATATATATATATATATATATATATTGTTACGGAACAGAGAAAGATAACGTACACTTTAAGTGAGAATACTAAGAGTCACCACTGTCCCGCAAAATTCCAGGTTCAAAACAAAAGAGTTAGGTAAAATTACAAGTTAAAGTTTAATGCTCAAACTAACAACAAAACATTCAGGACTCATAAGGATAATGTAATGGCAAAAAACAGGTTAAATATATGGTTAACTGCAATAGCCTCTATTAACACGAAATTAGCAAGAGTAAATTTATCTAAGTCAGCCCTGATAAAATAAAAAATACACCGGGTAATGCTCAGTTAATGCAAGATAAATTATTACAGATACAAACTATTATCAAAAATGACTGATATAAAACCCTACATTAATCACAAAGACCTCACTAAGCCTAAGAATTAACCTTATGCTACACAGTACAAGAAAAAATGCAACAACAGTTATACTCAAATTACACAGCTGCTAGATGGTTGGAGACTTCCTGAGAAACTCACAATAATAATAACTGTACAGGGGAGGACGGAGATGTGAACAAAATGAGGAGCAGATCTAAGTGGCAATGATGCAGAGACTAAGCTCATTATATAGGGGCCAGGAGAGCTTGATACAACTTGTAAGAAGGACGAGCAAATGAAGCCATGGGGACAAAAAGCTGAAAATCCCGCTCTGAATAACAGAGAGAACGACTTACTCTACTATAACGGTAGAAGGGGGGGACTGAGGCAGAACATGCTCGTGATCAAACATGCAGCAACTGTGCGTTAAAATTACACAAAGGATGATGAAATCATAGGCTATGTAACACCTCCCCACAAAGAAAAAAGAAATTTACAAAGGAAATTTCTTATTACTCTAAAACAATCTGTATATGGCATTACAGAACATGCAAAAGTCTTTCCTAATGTTACAAAACATGAGATCTCCCTAGCACGTTCAGTCATAGGTACTTGCCAGTATCCCTTTAACAAATCAAACTTACTTATGTACCTAGCCTTTCCGATCTTGTCTATGCAATCTTCCACACGAGGGAGACGGTAAGTGTCTGTTTTAGTTATCTGATTAACAAGTCTGTAGTCAATGCATAGCTGCTGTGACCCACCTGGCTTAGGGACCAGAGTGACAGGAGAACTCCACTCGCTCTGACAGGGCTCAATCATCTTGTGGTCCAACATGTAGCCAAGCTCCTTCTGGATGAGAGGAACTTTCACTGGGTTCACACGGTAAGGAGGCAATTTAATTGGCTTTGCGTCTCCAACATCGACATCATGCATCAACACAGTGGTTCTTCCTGGAGTGGCACGGAACACTTGCGGGTACTCCTGCAGTAATGCCGAAAACTCCTGCCTTTCCTTGGGAGGTAGATGAGAAAGCTTAGTCTGGAGATCATTCATGATATCAGGATTCTTCCCCAAACTATCACTCAGGCTCATACTGCATGGGAGAGCTTCACTTGCAGACTCGGGTGGAACAGCTACAGTGCAGACTGGATTATTTTCGTCCCGCCTGTGATATAACTTTAGCATGTTGATGTGACATAGTTGCTTGCTCTTTCTACGATCTGGTGTGGCGATGACATAGTTGACATCACTGAGTTTCTTCTCCACGAAATAAGGACCACTAAACTTGGCTTGAAGAGGTTGCCCATGAACTGGTAGCAGAATCAAAACCTGATCTCCTGGCTGAAAGTGGCGCAACCTGGACTTCTTATCATACCAAGTCTTCATCTTCTCCTGAGCAGCTCCTAAATTCTCTCTCGCCAGCTGTAAAGCAGTGGACAGCCGTTCTTTGAAATTCATCACATACTCCAGCAGGTTGACGTCATCTTCCTCCGACAGCCAGCATTCCTTGAGTAACTTAAGGGGTCCTCTTACTTCATGGCCAAACAGTAGTTCAAAAGGTGAGAAGCCCAGTGATTCATTTGGAGATTCTCTTGCGGCAAATACAACAAATGGAAGACCTTTATCCCAGTCTTTCTGATGTTCCAAACAGTATTTCTTGAGCATCGATTTGAGTGTTTGATGATATCTCTCCAACGCTCCTTGGGTCTGGTGATGGTAAGCTGAAGACGTGATCTGGGTGATGCCCAACTCTTTCAGAGACTGCTTGAAAACATTTGACATGAAATTACTTCCTCGGTCTGACTGTACCTCCTTGGGCAGACCAAACTTTGTGAAGAACCCTAGCATTTCCTTAACCACGTTCTTTGCTGAGATATTTCTAAGTGGAATGGCTTCAGGATAACGAGTAGCCATATCAATCAGGGTCAACACATAAGAAAATCCTGAAGAAGTCTTAGGAAGAGGGCCCACAATATCCACCAACACACGGGTGAAAGGCGCCTCAAAAGGAGGAATGGGAACTAGAGGTGCAACCTTTTCGGTCTGATTACACTTCCCCACAACTTGACAGGTGTGACAAGACTTACAATACCAGGAAACATCCCAGAAGATACCTGGCCAGTAGAAGTGTTTCAAAATGCGTGCCACAGTCTTCCTCACTCCAAGGTGTCCTGCCAAACTGGAATCATGAGCCACTCTAATGATATCCTGCCTACAAACACGAGGGATGACAACTTGATGTACAACCTCCCATTCACAGTCGGCTGATGCTGTTGGGGGTCTCCACTTCCTCATAAGTACTCCTGACTTTACATAATAACAAGTAGAAGCACCGGCTGACTCTTCTTCACTGTAAGCAGAGTTAGCTAGACCTTTCAACTCAGGGTCAGCAACCTGCAACTCAACCAACTCTTGACGAGACAAATTATCAACACTACGGGGTACTGCCTCATCTGGTGAGTGGTCCAAATTAGCAAGAAAAGTGTCAGCTAGGATAACATCATCATCATCATTATCCTCTAAATCACCAGTAACTTTAGACTTAGCCCTAGTGACAGCACATGCAGGGAACACATCAGGGACATCACAATCCTGGGTCGCAGCCACTGGCTCACTAGACAACTGAGGAGCTGGACACACTTGACTTCCACCAATATCATTTCCAAGTAAGAAAGTTACACCTGACATTGGGAGTGTCTCAACCAACCCAACCATAACGGAACCATTAACAAAACCAGACTCTAAATTCACTCTGCACAGAGGGACAGAGAAGTAATTATTCCCTACACCTTGTAAGATTACAGTTTCATCAGAGGAATTAACATTAGAGCCTAGAACACTGGTCAGCATAAGGGATTGGCAAGCACCTGTATCACGATATATTTGAACTGATTTCCTGTCATTACTGTACAGAGGACTGACAAAACCATCAGACAGGAAATTAGCACAAGGACTCTTGAGAGTGTCACCCACGTTACTGCTCAAAAGAGGAGCTCCATCATGAGAATTTAAGTTACCCCTCAAAGCAGGTTCAGTTAACTCAATTAAAGAATTCTGGGAACTCTCAAGAGTGGACACTAGACCAATTGACTGAATATTTAAAGACTCCTTTTTGTTCACATCACGCTGTCTCCTGAAACATTTCTCCGTAGTATGACCAAGCTTACTACAATAAGTACATTTACTTTTCTGAAATCTAGAGGTGAAGCTGGTATTTACTTCCTGAGAAACATCATCTTTATTCTCTTTCCTGTTACCTGTACTCTGAGTAGAGGCAACGTACTTACTCTCAGCTTTCCCTTTTTCTCTAGAAAATCTCTTGTGAGTGAGAACATATTCATCAGCTAAAACTGCAGCATCAGACAAATTATCTATTCTTTTCTCATCAAGATATAGGCTTACATCTTTATAAATACACCTTTTGAAGTCCTCCAGCAAAATCATCTGCTTAAATTTACCAAAATCAGAATCCACATTCTTAGAATTTAACCACTGCTCTAACAGATCTTCTTTGATTTTTGCATACTCAACATGGGATTGCTTATCTTGCTTGTAAGTTGTCCTAAATTTTACTCTATAGGCTTCAGGAACAAGCTCATAGGCCTTAAGAATCAAGCTCTTAACTACATCATAATTATCAGACTGATCCTGAGGCAAAGATGCATAAGTTACTTGAGCTTTACCGGTGAGAACAGTTTGAAGGAGTACTGGCCAATACTCCTTGGGCCAATTAAAACCTGTAGCTACCCTCTCAAACATCTGAAAATACTTTGTTAAATCAGATTCATTAAAAGGAGGGACAAGTTTAACATTTTTAGCCACATCAAAATCATCAGAGCTAGATGATCCAGTTCCACCTTGTTTCATGCGATACTCATGGTCTGCCTGAATCCTAGCAAGTTCAGCTTGTGCGTGAAACTCAGCCTCCTTAACATCAGCCTCCTTAGCACGTGCTTGAAATTCAGCTTCCTTCACACTAGTCTCCTGCAGGGCTAGCTGTAACTTAGCTAATTCAATCTGCGTTTGCTCATTTGGAGGAGTTACATTAAACAAGCTTTCATTAATCATGTCAACAATTTGATCTTTAGAATGATGAGAGCGAACAGCAATTCCCAATTGTTGAGCAACAAGCTTAAGTTCATTCTTTGTTCTGTTTTCTACATCACACACTGTTTGCACATTTGACAAAAAATCTTTGGCTTCATCAAGTGTAGTAATAGTAGACATAATTAATAAGTAACAGTCACAAAATATCAAGCAATATCCTTATGATAATATCCTGAATATCCTGATATGAGGTCGCCAAATTTATGTTACGAAACAGAGAAAGATAACGTACACTTTAAGTGAGAATACTAAGAGTCACCACTGTCCCGCAAAATTCCAGGTTCAAAACAAAAGAGTTAGGTAAAATTACAAGTTAAAGTTTAATGCTCAAACTAACAACAAAACATTCAGGACTCATAAGGATAATGTAATGGCAAAAAACAGGTTAAATATATGGTTAACTGCAATAGCCTCTATTAACACGAAATTAGCAAGAGTAAATTTATCTAAGTCAGCCCTGATAAAATAAAAAAATACACCGGGTAATCCTCAGTTAATGCAAGATAAATTATTACAGATACAAACTATTATCAAAAATGACTGCTATAAAACCCTACATTAATCACAAAGACCTCACTAAGCCTAAGAATTAACCTTATGCTACACAGTACAAGAAAAAATGCAACAACAGTTATACTCAAATTACACAGCTGCTAGATGGTTGGAGACTTCCTGAGAAACTCACAATAATAATAACTGTACAGGGGAGGACAGAGATGTGAACAAAATGAGGAGCAGATCTAAGTGGCAATGATGCAGAGACTGAGCTCATTATATAGGGGCCAGGAGAGCTTGATACAACTTGTAAGAAGGACGCGCAAATGAAGCCATGGGGACAAAAAGCTGAAAATCCCGCTCTGAATAACAGAGAGGACGACTTACTCTACTATAACGGTAGAAGGGGGGGACTGAGGCAGAACATGCTCGTGATCAAACATGCAGCAACTGTGCGTTAAAATTACACAAAGGATGATGAAATCATAGGCTATGTAACAATATATATATATATATATATATATATATATATATATATATGTGTATGTGTGTGTGTGTGTGTGTGTGTGTACACTATTTTGTAAGATACCAGTATCTCACTGACTTTGAGGGTGGAGGGTGGCATATGTGAGGAAAACACGTGCAGTTTACAAAATTTACTAGATTGACTATAATCGTCACCTGGGATATAAAGCATGTTTTGTGAGAGCAACTATGGTCGTCACCCGGGGTTTAGGGGTTAATTGGGCAATGATCTTCGGTGTCAGTACATTGTTCCACCGGATCAATGCACCTTACTGTAGATCTAGGTCTTTGGTGGAAAAGACATCAGCAAACTTCGTCAGCAGCTGCCTCAACTTCAGCACTTGCAAGTCATCTAGGCATTTGCAACTCCATGAAAATAGATCTTGTAAGTGGTCTGGCAGATACCCATCTTAAGTGACTACACTCCATTCACAGGCCTTCCTCTGATGAAATTCAGGGTCCACCACCTGGCACAGGCCCACAATTTCTCCCTTGCTGATCATCTGTAGCTCATGTGAGATTTTGGCTGTCACAACCAACACTTCACTTGCACCTGTTTCCACCAAAGTTCTCCCTACCATCACTCCAGCCTTCGTCTTGCACTGTACATCAGGCTCCACTAACACCGGACAGCTGTCTGAAGAACCACTCACCTTGCACTGGAGCATTTGTTCTGATTTTGGGGGTATAACTGCAGTGTGGAGCGCCCTCGCCTTGCCACCACAACTGGTACGTCTCACTGCCATGAAGGCAAACTGACTTTCCTCGAATCTTCAGCTTCATGAAGCAGAAGTTGAGCTCACAACCCATGGGGAATAGATAGTCCAGACCAAGAAGGCAAGGATCCTCCATCTCAGCTACATAGATTGGAAGCGTGGCCTCTTGCTATGCCACTTCAATCTGGAGATCCAAGGGTCCTCTCAGTTCTACATGGTGCCCAGTTTTGCCACACAATTACTCCAATCACTCAGGCAGATACAGATGATGTAACACATCAGGGATCTCTAGCCTGAGGCGTCCCATTGACGTATGGATACCTCACCACATTTTGTCATGGTGACACCCGATGATGTATCCATACTTTTTGCAAGTGTGAGGTCCGTCACTTGCACATTTTTCAAGTTTCGTGGGTGATTTTTGGTAGGTATATGTGGGAGACCTTCCTTTACCGGGGATACTGCCTGGCCCTGTCTGAGCCCCCCCCCCCTCCCCGCATGCCATTTTCTTGGCAACTTACTTGTTAACAGTAACCTGGCCAGTAAAGACATGTCACGTCACAGTCTCTCCGATGACGAAATTCAAGGCGAAAGTGATGCCCGAGGTGGAGGACAGTAGATGAAACAAGCCAGAGGAAGAAACAAGTAGAAGTGATTAGACGGTAACGTTTTAAAGGAAGATGCGGTATGTTGATGAGTTTGGTGGGTGAAACAACGCTTATATCACTTATAATATTGTGTGAAAACTAATATACTCTTGTACTGCATATAAATTTGTACGAAATAAATATCTACCTATTTTGAGATATTTGGAATATTTACCCCTCTGATAGAAAAAGTCTTCTCTGGACCATGGCCCACAGAAGGTGGTACCAGGTATTCAGAGGGACACTTGTATAATGCACTGATAAACTCAGCTAAGCACTTTTTTTTTTTTTGGCATTTTCCAATGTTTCTCATAAAATGCAGAGGTTTTAGCCAAAAAAAAAAAAAAATGAAAAATCTGCCAGGATTGGGGGGGGAGGGTCCTTGGTGAAAAATCTGCCAGGATGTAGTGGGCTGAAGTCTGCTCTGAGGCTGAATCAATCACCAGCAAACACTTCATGTCATCTTGTCGTCTGTCTACTTGCATACTGTCGATCGAAGTTTTCTTGTATTTTATCAGTGGTGGGGCTACTTGAGAAAAGCTGGCTGATACTTGCCCCTTACCACCAGCCTCCACTAGTTTCCCACTTCTTTCTTGTCTTCTGCAACCTTTTTCTTATTCTCCTTTTTCTTCTTTGGACACCCAGAATTGAAATGTTCCACCTCACTACCTGTCCAACACCCTTTTGTTACAATTGCAGATTTCCTTGCACTGCTCTGTTCTTGCTCCTTCTTCCATTTGTAACACTCCTTTTTCTTGTGTCCCAGCTTCCTGCAGAACCAGCAACCTCCTTTGGTCTTTTGTTCCCTCTTCCACTTGTAGCAGTCCACTTTCCTATGTACTTGCCTTTCACAGTACCAGCAACTTCCTTCAAATGTTTTTGCTCCATGTATTTGTCCTTTTCTTGCCTTGAATCCCACCCAATGACCTGCCTGAAAAGTGGATGTACTGGACCTAACGTAGTACTCCATTTCTAGAGCCCTTGCTAGTGCTTCTTGCATGCTTCTTGGTTGTGCCTGCTTCACTTCCACTTTCAACTCTGCACTATCAAGAGCACTGATGAACATGTCCCTCAGAATAGACAACAGGTTAGGTGTTGCTCCCGGGTACATTTTGTGTGCCATACTTTCCAGGTCATGAGCAAACTGCTGTAGGGGTTTGCCTCGAGCCCGTAGACGGCTCTGGAATCTTGCTTTGTAAACATCAGTGTGGTACATGGTCCTATATCTGTGCTCCAGTACTTCTACTAAGGACTGATAACTGTTCCTCTCCTCTAGTGACATCTAACCGAGAATTTCCATTGAGGCACCTTTGAGGCTAGTAGCAAGCTGTACTGTCCTTTGCCTATCATCCAAATCATTGTGATCAGCAAGTAACTCAAACTGTGCACAATTAGGTTCCCAAGTTACCTTGCCATGAAATTCCTGAGGTTTCTTTTGATTGGACCCCCATTATTGCCATGCACTTTACTGATCTGGGGCCTAAAAACTAAGGCATCATAATTAAGACCAGGACTTCAAACTCCTACATTCTGATTATTCAACCCTCTACTGCTACCTTTAGATGCTTGGGATTCGTCAAGATTCACCATATATTGTCCATTCTTTTCATATGCTCCCTGTACAGTAACCTGACGCTCAGTAGTGGAATATTTCTCAACAACCTCAATTTTCTCACTAATTATTTTCATATGGTCGACTACAGGCTTCAACTGGCTAGCTACATCTCTCTGCACTCCATCACTATTCCCTCACTAATTTTCAGCTGGTTGTCTACATGATGTCTGCACTTGGTGCTATTCTCCCACTAAGCTTCAGCTGGTTGTATACATGCTTATGTGCTCCACCACATTATTACATACCTGATACATCTGCTGCCATAGCTCAGCATATACTTCCTCCCTCAACTGTTGTTGTTCTTCCTTCATTTCCTCCATGAAAAAGACCCCCATTATAGCAATGCACTTCACTGATTTGGGGCCTAAAAACTAGGGCATCATAATTACAGTAAGACTAGGACTTAAAACTCCTACATTCTGATTATTCAACCCTCTACTTATACCTATAAATGCTTGGGATCCATCAAGATTCACCCTACACTGTCCATTCTTTTCATTTGCTCCCTGTACACTAATTTGAGGCTCAGCAATGCAATGTTTCTCTCCAGCCTCAAGTTTTTCACTAATTATCTTCACATGGTTGACTACATGCTTTAACTGGTTATCTACATCACTATTCTCTCACTAATCTTCAGCTGGTTGTCTACATGTTGTTTGCACTCCATTACTATTCCCCCACTAATCTTCAGCTGGTTGTCTACATGCTGTCTGCACTCAATCACATTGTTGATTACCTCATACTTCTGCTGCCGTAGCTCAACGTATACTGTTCTTCCTCCTTCACCTGTTGTTGTTCTTCCTTCGTTTCTCCCATGAAGAAACTAGCTGTCCCTGCATCCTCTGTTATAGCTCCTTCTGTTGCTCCAGCAGTGCCTCTAAAAGTCATTCATAACACTTTCTGTTCTTGTTTCAGTGCTTCTAGTTGTTGACTTTTACCTTGTAGTTGTTCACACTGTGCTTGTAATTGTTCTTTGAGTTCTTTCTGCCCTTCATTATGTACCTGTAATTGTTCTCTGAGTTTTTTCTGTCCTTCATTCTGTGCCTGTAAATTTTCTTTGAGTTCTTTCTGTCCTTCATCCTATGCTTGTAATTATTCTTTGAGTTCTTTCTGGCCTTCATTCTGTGCTTGTAATAGCTTCAAATTTGCAGCCAGGGACACCTCCTCTTGCCCATTTCGGCTCCTTGTCTGCACACCCCCTTGCCTACACTGCCACCACCTCCAGTTGCTGGTCCGTTGGGAGAACCCGTACCTGGGCCTGCAGCTGCCCCTCCCGCATGACACGACCAGGAAACGCCAGGGCATCCAACCAAGTGTCGAGTGTCGCCATGTGATTGACAACGACATCAGGTTGGGCCACACTCTGGGCCACCACCGGGCGAGAATCTCCAATGGAATGAGGCTCAGGTGCACACTGTGCTTCAGGTTGGGGGTGAGCAACAACGCGAGAAACGTGTCCTGTATGTGACGTGCCGCTTTGCATGGACGATTGTTTTAAGTGGTACCATGCTGACCGATATCTTCACTAGTGGAGCGCTCACACACACACACACACACACACACACACACACACAGTACAAAACACATTTCCAAACCTATCTGGTCCTGCAGGAACAGCATCGCCACTGGAGCAAGTAAGAGATTTATTTTTAAATTTTTAAATTTTTCTATTTACCTATCTTTATGTCAATATATTTACACACACACACACACACACA
This sequence comes from Coenobita brevimanus, assembly GCF_032717465.1. Classification (NCBI taxonomy): domain Eukaryota; kingdom Metazoa; phylum Arthropoda; class Malacostraca; order Decapoda; family Coenobitidae; genus Coenobita; species Coenobita brevimanus. The sequence goes on along the minus strand of NC_137011.1, from coordinate 20,057,761 downwards.
CACACACACATATATATATATATATATATATATATATATATATATATATATATATATATATATATAGGTGTAGTGTTCATGTGTTGTGTCTGAGAGTACTATAAAGAAAACCAGATGTAATTTTACAATAGTAATCGGAATAAAACCAAAAAAAGCATACCTAGCAAGCATAGAAATGTTTGTGTGCTATGGGAAAATAAAGGTAAGTGACTGCGGCTGATGGCAGATCAGTGTGTGGGTGAGTAAACATTTTTCTCGAAAACTATGAGGCTTAGGAGAAATATGTTTACATCACGAGAAAGCTCATGAAATTCTGCATAAGATGATGAAATAAAAAACATAACACTGCCAAGGAAAGTTTTTCGCTAGAGCTCTCCCCCAAAAAAACTCTGTTGTCTGTCGAAAAAAAAGGTTTTACTTGTTCGCTTATTACTCGAAAACCATACCACATATCAAAATGGCAACTGCACCAGGCGAAAGCTAATAAAATTCTCTTTCAAACGATTGTATAACATGTAGAGATATATTTGTAAATGTTCGAGCTATGATGTTGGGAATTGAGATGAATATTCCCAAATGATTATTAACGCCGCCCTAATGTACGAATAGTTTTTTTTTTTTCCTTTGCATCTCGTGTAGAACAAACATCGACGAATAGGAATATGTAGGTTTTGTGGCAAAATAAATCGTTTTGGTGGTGAAAATCAGCCAAGAATACACTTTTTTGGAGCATGCGACGGGCAGGGGGGGAGGGGAAGAAGGCTATGTGTCGTTGAACAAGAAACATTGAAACTTACCGTGAGCAAAAGGGTTAATTTCAATATTTGTTAAATGCATTTGAAAGAAACTTTTGTGTGATTGGACAATATGCTTCATATACTGTAAAATGAAACAAAAATAACAATGTGAAGGCAATTAAGGAGGTAAGAAGGGTTCTTGAGAAACTTGAGAATAAACTGAATGAATGGTTCAACAACATTGGAGAATAGGGCCCTTGCCTGCACTTCCAAGAATACATTATGAGACTGAAGGACGTGAAGAATGCTTTACTGATAGCCTGATAGTTCCCGCACAAGAACAGAATTCATTTGCATTTGCACTCCTCTAGTCGCACTACAGAGCTGCAGACGATATCCTTTTACACAGCAGGAGGTCCGAACTTTGAAGTGAGGTGACAGCCCCCTCAAACTGCAAGAACATTGGAGGTTAGCTCAGCAAAATTTCATTAGGTTGACACACGGCCATCTGTCAGTGGCATAGGAGACTTTTACTTTGCTTATTTTGAAGAATCTTTTATCTTGTACATCACCGAAAATACAAAGTTGGTAAAAATCACAAACAGCATATAAGTGGGAGGTAAACTTGAAGTGTGCAAAATAAATTGCTAAGAAAATGGTCTATATCTATCTATCTATATATATATATATATATATATATATATATATATATATATATATATATATATATATATATATATATATATATATACACTGATACAGACAATGTCCTTAATCCCATTCATTGCCTTAGTAACATGCCAAAAAATTAGGACGATCTGACGTTTAGCAGTCGTTCTAAACGTTTCCAGAGAAATGTAGACTGCTGAATGTTCTAGAAGGGTCTAGACGGTTAGAACCGGTTCTGGAAAATTCAGGAATATTCTAGATGATTCTAGTCAGTTCGGGATAGTTATGGAATGTTTAAGAAGGGTTGGCCATGAGTCAATAAATTCCAGCAGGCAGTCTCGCCATGCAGTTGGCTGGGTGTGCAATGTGCAATTGTTCATATTGCACTGCTCACTCGTGAGGACAAAATTTGTGTATGTACAGTATGTGTGTGTTCTTACCTAATTGTATCTTTACAGGAATGAGTCAAGCTCGTACTGTCCCGTGTCTTATAAACCATATTTATCGTACATATTCTTAAATTTGTGAATTATTTTGGCACACACTATTTTGTTCGGTAGTGCATTCCACTGATCAATTGCTCTGTTTGGGAAACTGAATTTCCTTACGTCTTTATCACCTCTCTTCTTATGCAGTTTTTTGCAGTGTCCTTTTGCTGATGCTTCCCCATAGGTTAAGTAATCATTTATGTCTATTTTCCCCTTCCCTGATGTGCATTTATATAGCATTATCATGTCACCTCTTTTCCTTCCCTCCTGTAGTGTTCGTAGATTCAGTTTATTTAGTCTTTCTTCGTAGCATAGATCCCTTAACCCGTCCCGTCCCTTCGACGTATGGGTACGTTGCAACGATTTGCATTTGCCAGTCCCGGCGACGTACCGGTACGTCGTGCAATTGCAATTTGCATAATTTTGACAATTTTCAAAATTCGCGCTTGACTTGCGGTACGTACCCTCACATGACCTTCCCCTACCTGCCACCAGGCGGGGACACTCGGCGACCAGCACGATCCGCGCTAGCCCACCACTCGTCCACTCACCTGGTAACCACGGTCCTGCTCAAACATGGCTAAGAGAGGTCTCTCAGACAGCGAAATTCAAGTCGGCCTGGACACCTTTACCAGCGACAGTGATTCCCCACTGGGCGACAAGGATATGGACAAGGATTATGTGCAGCCAGAGGAGGAAGAAACCACCAGCAGTGACGAGGAAGTTCCGTCTCCCAGGAAGCGGCAGTACGTGACTTACCGTGCTGCTAGAGAGGGGCAGGAGGCAAAGAAGGCACGTGCAATATCCTATCCCTATCCCCAGCGTGATTTGGAACCAGAATTCGAGGACGAGGACGAGGATGAGGACGATGACGGAGCCGTGGGACGTGCTGCCACATGGTATGGACAGGAGGTAATAACACATCGTGGCCCAGAGCGCACACCACGTCGTATGAGCAGGTATGGGCCTAGCATTTTGTTTGGGGAGCTAGGAAGTCAAGTGGAGGGAGTGGGGAGTGAAAGGGAAAGTCCAGGGAGGATTAGGGAAAGTGAGAGTGACGTGAGTGAGTCATTGTTCTCCCTACGTAGTGTGAGGCAGCGTAGTGGATCACGTGGGCCAGTGTGGGTGCGTTCCTTATCACGTGGGGTTGTGAGGGAGGGGGAAGGTGGGGAGGAACCACTCCAAAGCACATCTTATGCTCCCCAATATCCCCTAACACGTGGTCGAGCTAGGGTGTGTGAGAGAGCACGTGGTGTTGTAATGGAGGGGGAAGGTGGGGAGGAACCACTCCCCAGCATGTCTTATCCTCCCCAGTATCCCCTAACACGTGGTCGAGCTAGGGTGCGTGAGAAAGCACGTGGTGTTGTCATGGAGGGGGAAGGTGGGGAGGAACCACTCCCCAGCACGTCTTCTGCTCCCCAGTATTCCCCTATTTCATCCCTACAGCCCCCTAATGTTCCTCAAGACCGTAAGGTAAGGAAAAGGGAAAGGGTAAAGGCAGAGAGAAGAGGAGTGACAGTGGGGAAGCCCTCCGCACTCCTTCTCCCCCACCTCCCCAACCAGGATCTCCTCCCCACCCAGAGGAAGGCAGTGATGGGGCTGATGGGGAAGAGGGATTTGTGTTGTGGGATTGGGAGGATGGGAGTGATTTTTCTCCCCTCATTCACCCCTTCACTGAGCAGGGGCAATCTGTCTGCATTGCTCCAGGAATTCACTGTAATTCCACCAGGTTGGATTTTTTGCACTTGTTTTTCAGTGAGGCATTTGTTGATCAGATTGTATACCAAACAAACCTGTTTGCAAGCGCCCAGCGCCTAGAGAGTGAAAGATTGGGAACAAGGAGTAGGCATTCTGTCATCTATGATTACCCTGTCTCCCTTCCAGAAATGTTCTTATTTTTTGCCCTGGTCCTTTTGATGGGTATTATAAGAAAGAATAGAATTCCTGCTTACTGGACTAGGGACCCTGTTATGTTTACCCCAATATTTGGTCAAGTGATGAGCCGTAATCGGTTTCAACAAATTCTAAGTCGCCTCCATTTCTATGATGTTCATGACCCTGCAAATGCAAACAACACTGATAAAATGAGGCGAAATAAGTTGGTCTTTGATCACCTCAAGCAAACCTTTCGTTCCTCATTCTATCCCTATAGAGACCTCGTCATAGATGAGAGTCTCGTGTTGTGGAGAGGTAATATTTCATTCAGACAGTATATACCCAGAAAAAAGGCACCGTTTTGGGTTCAAGATCTTTGTTATGTGCGACTGTAGGACTGGATACGTGCAAGACATAGTCTTGTACACCGGTGCACAGACAGACATAATAGAAGATCGAAGTATTGGACTGTCGGGAGCAGTGGTAAAGATGATGATAGAAGACTACCTTCATCGTGGTCAAATTCTCTACCTCGACAATTGGTACACTAGCCCTCTTCTCGCTCGTTATCTTCACCCACATGAAACGGGAGTCTGTGGAACCGTAAAGGTGAACCGGCGTCAAATGGCCAAGGTAGGGCGGAAACTTGCAAGGAATGAGGTTGTCTTCTTCAAAGCCAACAACATCCTTCCAACAATGTGGAACCACAACAGAGAAGTAAGCCTCTTGTCCACGGTTCACCGCCCCTTGATGCACCGTACTGATTCAGTAGATTACCGTAGTGAGAGCAGGCATCGTGTTTGGAAACCTGAGTGTGTTATGAATTACAATATAAACATGCGCCTCGTGGACCAGTCAGACTCCATGATATCGACGGTAGAGTGTGCCAGGACCACGATGAAGTGGTATAAAAAACTGTTCTTTCACTTGCTAGATATCACTGTTCTGAATTGCCACCACCTTCACGCCATGACAACAGGAGTTCAGGAAACATTGGAAGGGTTTGTGAGGGAGCTCACAAGAGAAATCTTTGCAAAGCATGCTGTTGAAAGGCCCCAACATCGCACCTGCACTTCCCATATTGCCCAAACTCACCAGAGAATATCCGGCCGCCATTTCCCCACTCCTATCCCTCCCCAGCCAAACAGACCTAGGCCCCAACGCAGGTGTCACGTGTGCAGTAATTCCCAGGTGAGACTCACGACACAGAGGAAGGACACCCGCTATGAGGGCGTGCGGTGTGACGTGGGTCTCTGTATTCACCCATGTTTTAGTGAATATCACACGTTGATGCAATTTTAGTATGGTGTGAATGCGAAAGGACGCAGAAATTATGAGGTAAATGCGACAGACAGACGCTCAGTGAAATTATCAGTCATGTTGATCTCCAAATATTAGTATAAAGTGCATACAGGTAGAACATATGTGAAAACATTGTATGTAAGTACATAAATCTGCCCTAAGTTGAAACTTACATAGCGAGGGTTTTATGATGCGATATTCTGTTGCTCAGTGCAATAAATACGGCCCGTAATTATATAATTATTATTATTGGAAATTCTTACGGGTATAAGTTCAAATTATTGTAAGTGATGATATATATTCTAAGTCAAATTTTCATAGCGTGTGTATAGAGATGCGATTTCCTAACGCTCAGTTGAATGAATAAGGCACGTATTAGTCAAAATAAAAGTCACCAAGTGATAAAGTGAATCATTAGTATATAAGTGTGTGAGTGAATTAGTATATAAGTGTGTGAGTATTGTTTGTTGAAACATTCCTAGCAAGGGTATTTTCAGGCGATATTCTCACGCTCACTTGAATAAATAATGGCAGTAAGTATGTACAGTGCATTATAGGGGTGTAATCGTGTGTAATGTAAGTGAGAAATTATAAGTGGAGTGAATAAATAAAGTAGATGATGAAACACGAGTGTTTGAGATCGTGGTTGCTACGTGAATATGCGCTAGCAAATCGCTAAATGCCCTCGTAATGAATGAAAATAATTGAAAACCTTTACAGTGGTGGAGGAAAGGTTCTATGTAAAGGGGAAAATAATTGGAAAGTGATAAAACAATTTGGTATGTTGAAATACGAGTCATAGCGAGTGCGCTTAATAAGCTGATGTGCGCTATACTTATGCTGCATGTCACCATAATTAATGAAAACATCTGAAAACACTTACAAACAGTTGTAATTGGTTAAATGTCATTGAAACAGAAGTATACAAGTAGAAAAAATGATAGGTTGACTCATACCAGACACTTAGCATATAGCATGTTACCACTCGGACCAAACTCGCTATGCTCGCGCGATGGTACAATGCTTATTTTTCATATATATGTGTCTGAAATCCATTATATTGTTACTGTTATTGTTTATTAGTTCAAATTCACTAAATATAGAGGTGTTGTGTGTTGTTTCTCCCATTATTCCTTACCATAGAAAACGTAAACGCATATCCAGCCCATTAAAGAACACCATACCTGCCCAGGGGGGGGAAACGCACATGTATGGACCACTTATAGACCGCGGGAACCACTTTCTGTGTGATTTTCCTTCGTTTCTCGACCTAAGCAGAAGTTTTAGCAAAAAAAATATTTTTCCAAAAAGGCTCGGGACTTGGGGATGCCATAGGTGTGGAAAACCTCGGGACGTGACGGGTTAAGCTTGATACCCATCTTGTAGCGGCCCTTTGAACTTTTTCAATCTTGTCTATATGTTTTTTGAGATGAGGACTCCAGAGTACTGATGCATACTCCAGGGTTGGTCTGATGAATGATGTTATTATCCTTCTTAGCATGTCTTCATTTATGTATGTGAATGCTATTCTCATATTTGTAAGTAGTGTATACATGTTCTGTACCTTCTCACTGATGTGGTCAGCCGGAGATAGTCTGTTATTGATAATCACACCTAGGTCCTTTTCTCTTTCTGATGTGTGTAAGGTTTTATTTCCTAACGTATAGTCCCAATCAGGTCTTTTTCCACTATTACCAAACTTGATTACATGACACTTGTCCACACTGAATTCCATTTGCCATGTATTACTCCATTCATGAAGTTTATTTAATTCTTCTTGTAGCTCTTTACAAGAGTCTGTGTTAGTAATTCTCCTTTGTATTTTTCCATCATCTGCAAAAATATTTAGATAGCTTTCATTTTTAGAGTTACTGTCTATATCATTTATGTACACTAAAAACATGATTGGTGCCAGCACTGAGCCCTGTGGTACTCCACTAGTCACTTCTTTCCATGATGAGTAATTTCCCCTTAGTACTGTTCTCATTTCTCTTTTTATGAGAAAATCTTGCATCCAACAATACAGTTTGCCTCGAATTCCTCCTTGATGGTACAGTTTCCATAACAGTGTTTGGTGTGGTACTGTGTCAAATGCTTTCTTGAAATCTAAATAGATACTGTCCACCCATCATTCTCTTTCCTGTATTGTGTCTGTTACTCTGTCATAGTAGCTCAGCAGATTAGTAACACATGATTTTCCTTTTCTGAAACCAAGCTGTGTTTTTGTTATCATATTGTGTTCTTCTAGATGATTTACCCAAGCTTTTCTTATAAGCTTTTCTAATACCTTGCTTCAACACTGGTCAATGATACTGGTCGGTAGTTGGATTTTGTCTATTTCCTTTCTTGAATAAGGGGACAATGTTTGCTTTCTTCCAAATATCAGGTAGTTTACCTTCACTGAAGGATTTTTGAAAATGAAAAATAATGGTTTACTTAACTCCTCTGCACATTCTCGTAGCACCCAATATGAAATTTCATCAGGACCATTTGCTTTTCTTTTGTCTAATTTGTTTAACTCCTCCTGTATTACTTTTTCTGATGTTTGTATATCTGGTAGCATGTGTGGGCATGCATGTTCCACGTGGTTCCTCTCAGAATTTTTTTCTTCTGTAAAAACTTATTAGAAATTCTTATTTAGTGCTTCACAAATATCCTTCCCTTATGTATAGGTGATTCCCTCGTCCGTAATGGATTGTATATTATCTTTTACTTTGGTTTTACTTCTGGTGTATCTGTAAAATAGCTTCGGTTTATCACTACCTTTATTTATGATATCCTCCTCAAACTGTTTTTGGGCTTCCCTCCTTATTCTTCTATAATCGTTTCATGCCTGTTTGTAATTATTATATGCCCTTTCGCTATTGTGTCTTCTGTATCTATTCCACAACAAATCTCTGCTTTCTTTTGATTTTTTACATTCTGTATTGAACCATTTCTGTATTTTCTTATCTACTTCTTTGTGCTGTGGGATGTACTTCTGGACTCCTATTTCATAAAATTCACAGAATTTTCTATATACAGCATTTAAATCTTGTCCTCTAAGTCCCTTTTCCTAATCAATTTCTAAGAAGTACTTCTTTATGTCATGATAATTTCCCTTTTCATAGTTTAGGCTCTTTTTGAAACTTTCATTGCTGTTAACTATGTCATATGCTATCCTGAAGTTGCAATTTAGTACTGCCTGGTCGCTTTTGCCGAATGGAGGATGATATATTAAATTGTCAATATCATTTTCTTGCCTAGTAAATATGAGATCTAGCATTGAGGGTACATCGAGTCCTCTTTTTCTGGTGGTTTCCCTCACATGTTGCGTTAGGAAAAACTCTTGCACTAGATCCAGGAGCTTTTGGTCCCAATAGCTTTCTTGGTTTACTATATCTAGAGTATTCCAATTTATATTTGTATTAAAATCTCCAGTTAGTATAATTCTTTCCGATTTCTCTTCCATATTATGTAGTAATACTCTTAAACTCTGAATTGTATTCTCTGCCAGGTCCTCATATTCGTCTCTTTCCCATGTGTTTGATCTAGTTGGCACGTACAAATTGGCTACAATTACTTTCCCTTCAGATGTATTGATCTCTACTGCAATCAGTTCTACTTGTGAGGGTATATCTAGTTTTATTTCTTTGACTTAGATTTTTCTTAGTTAATATTATAATTCCTCCTCCTTTTTTTAAGTTCCTATCTCTTCTCCATGTATTGTATTCCTCTAAGTTTAGGATGTCATTCGATATGCTTGAAGTTAATTTTGTTTCAGTTAGGCATATTATATGTGGGTCATTTTCTTTGACATAATCATTCATCTCTAATAATTTAGATACCATTCCATCCACATTTGAGTACATCAACTTAATCATCTTGTTTATATACTTGTCATGACATGGTTCTACTACCTTTCTCCTTTTTATTCCATCCTGTTTATGTACCACTTTCGTACCTGCAATCCTATTACTTTGTAAAACAATTTATTCTTCTCCTCCTCTGATCTTCCCTCTTTTTTTGTTTTTGCTTCCTCCCTCTTCCCTTTCAGTAATGCCAGTTCCTCTTGTTTTAGGCATCTTTTTATCCATACATTTTTGAACTCCTCTTTTTCCATAAGATTCTTTGCATTTTTTAGTATCTCCTCCACGGTGTTTACATTCTGGAAGGTTACCTTTAGAGGTCTTGACTTGCTTTTCTCGTATTTCCCTAACCGTTTGTGTTCCTCTATGTCTTTACTACAGATTTCCTGTGATACTTCTCTCACTAAGCTCATTACATTTGCCATCTCCCATCTCCTTTTTGTCTCTTGAGATCTTGTTTTTTACTTCTCCCTCTTGTATACCAGTGATAACTATAGATTAGTTGATATCTACTGAATCTCTGACTAACTTTGAATTGTTTTGGATTATTCTTTTCACTTCCCTTTTAATGCTTTTTTCTTCCACCCTTGTTTCTAAGCCTTTCTTTACTTTCACCATTTCAGCATACGTGGTTTCCACATCATTTTTGTAGCTCTGCACAGCTTCATTCACCTGTGTTATCTTCTCCTCAATATCACTGCTCTGGTCTATCAGACTGCTTACTTGCCTAATTGTCTCTGTATCATTTTCGAACTCTTCCATAATACTCTCGTGGTTGACTACTGTACTTGCCATTTCACTCATTTTCCTCCTAAGTGTACTCACTTCCACTGTTAGTTCATCTATGGTTGTGTCTTTCTTGTTGACCTCCCTGCTTCTTAATTTCATCAATCTCATTCTGAAAAGCCATCTCAAGTCTGTGTACACGCTCCACTAGTTTATTGTGAGTCTCCATATCAATCAGTTCTTGGTAGAAAGCATCATCCTGCTTTCTACCTTTATCCCTTTTCTTTTCCAAATTTGCTTTACTAAAGTATGTGGCCATTTTGCAGTACTAAAAGCATATAGAGTACTTACATTCCCTGGCACAGTTGTAGTCTAAACAAACAGTCAGCTGACTGAGCGCATTCTTTCACTACTTTGTTCTATTTTCTGTTTGAACAAGTCTTGCTTAAACTTCTTCTTAATTTTTTTTTGTTAATGTTAGAAAACCATTTAGTCTAACCTGGTACAGAGCTTGACTCATATAAAGATACTAATTTAGGTAATGCCACTGGCCATGCTTGCCCGATATGGAGCATTGTCGACCTGCGTCTCCTCTCCTTGGTGCCTACTGTGTGTGTGTGTGTGTGTGTGGGTGTGTGTTCTTACCTAATTGTATCTTTACAGGAATGAGTCAAGCTCGTACTGTCCCGTGTCTTAACCCGCCCCATCCTGTCGACGTATGGGTACGTTGCAACGATTTGCATTTGCCAGTCCCGGTGACGTACCGGTACGTCGTGCAATTGCAATTTGCATAATTTCGATAATTTTCGAAATTCGCGCTTGATTTGTGGTACATACCCTCGCATGACCTTCCCCTACCTGCCACCAGGTGGGGACACTCGGCGACCCCGCGCGACCCGCGCTAGCCCACCACTCGTCCACTCACCTGGTAGCCAAGGTCCTGCTCAGACATGGCTAAGAGAGGTCTCTCAGACAGCGAAATTCAAGTCGGCCTGGACACCTTTACTGGTGACAGTGATTCCCCACTGGACGACGAGGATATGGACAAGGATTATGTACAGCCAGAGGAGGAAGAAACCACCAGCAGTGACGAGGAAGTTCCGTCTCCCAGGAAGCGGCAGTACGTGACTTACCGTGCTGCTAGAGAGGGGCAGGAGGCAAAGAAGGCACGTGCAATATCCTATCCCTATCCCTAGCGTGATTTGGAACCAGAATTCGAGGACGAGGACGAGGATGAGGACGATGACGGAGCCGTGGGACATGCTGCCACGTGGTATGGACGGGAGGTAATAACACATCGTGGCCCAGAGCACACACCACGTTGTATGAGCAGGTATGGGCCTAACATTTTGTTTGGGGAGCTAGGAAGTCAAGTGGAGGGAGTGGGGAGTGAAAGGGAAAGTCCAGGGAGGATTAGGGAAAGTGAGAGTGACGTGAGTGAGTCATTGTTCTCCCTACATAGTGTGAGGCGGCGTAGTGGATCACGTGGGCCAGTGCGGGTGCGTTCCTTATCACGTGGGGTTGTGAGGGAGGGGGAGGGTGGGGAGGAACCACTCCAAAGCACGTCTTATGCTCCCCAATATCCCCTAACACGTGGTCGAGCTAGGTTGCGTGAGAGAGCACGTCGTGTTGTAATAGAGGGGGAAGGTGGGGAGGAACCACTCCCCAGCACGTCTTATGCTCCCCAATATCCCCTAACACGTGGTCGAGCTAGGGTGCGTGAGAAAGCACGTGGTGTTGTCATGGAGGGGGAAGGTGGGGAGGAACCACTTTCCAGCATGTCTTCTGCTCCCCAATATTCCCCTATTTCATCCCCACAGCCCCCTAATGTTCCTCAAGGCCGTAAGGTAAGGGAAAGGGAAAGGGTAAAGGCAGAGGGAAGAGGAGTGACAGTGGGGAAGCCCTCTGCACTCCTCCCCCACCTCCCCAACCAGGATCTCCTCCCCACCCAGACGAAGGCGGTGATTGGGCTGATGGGGACGAAGGATTTGTGTCATGGGACTGGGAGGATGGGAGTGATTTTTCTCCCCTCATTCACCCCTTCACTGAGCAGGGGCGATCTGCCTGCATTGCTCCTGGAATTCACCGTAATTCCACCAGGTTGGATTTTTTCCACCTGTTTTTCAGTGAGGCATTTGTTAATCAGATTGTATACCAAACAAACCTGTTTGCAAGCGCCCAGTGCCTAGAGAGTGAAAGATTGGGAACAAGGAGTAGGCATTCTATCATCTATGATTACCCTGTCTCCCTTCCAGAAATGTTCTTATTTTTTGTCCTGGTCCTTTTGATGAGTATTATAAGAAAGAATAGAATTAGTGCTTACTGGACTAGGGACCCTGTTATGTTTACCCCAATATTTGGTCAAGTGATGAGCCGTAATCGGTTTCAACAAATTCTAAGTCGCCTCCATTTCTATGATGCTCATGACCCTGCAAATGCAAACAACACTGATAAAATGAGGCGAATTAGGTTGGTCTTTGATCACCTCAGGCAAACCTTTCGTTCCTCATTCTGTCCTTATAGAGACCTCGTCATAGACGAGAGTCTCGTGTTGTGGAGAGGCAATATTTCATTCAGACAGTATATACCCAGAAAAAAGGCACCGTTTTGGGTTCAAGATCTTTGTTATGTGCGACTGTAGGACTGGATACGTGCAAGACATAGTCTTGTACACCGGTGCACAGACAGACATGATAGAAGATCGAAGTATTGGACTGTCGGAGCAGTGGTAAAGACGATGATAAAAGACTACCTTCATCGTGGTCACGTTCTGTACCTCGACAATTGGTACACTAGCCCTCTTCTCACTCGTTATCTTCACACACATGAAACGGGAGTCTGTGGAACCGTAAAGGTGAACCGGCATCACATGGCCAAGGTAGGACGGAAACTTGCAAGGAATGAGGTTTTCTTCTTCAAAGCCAACAACATCCTTCCAACAATGTGGAACCACAACAGAGAAGTAAGCCTCTTGTCCACGGTTCACCGCCCCTTGATGCACCGTACTGATTCAGTAGATTACCGTAGCGAGAGCAGGCGTCGTGTTTGGAAACCTGAGTGTGTTATGGATTACAATATAAATATGCGCCTCGTGGACCAGTCAGACTCCATGATATCGACGGTAGAGTGTGCCAGGACCACGATGAAGTGGTATAAAAAACTGTTCTTTCACTTGCTAGATATCATTGCTCTGAATTACCACCACCTTCACGCCATGATAACAGGAGTTCAGGAAACATTTGAAGGGTTTGTGAGGGAGCTCACAAGAGAAATCTTTGCAAAGTATGCTGTTGAAAGGCCCCAACATCGCACCCGCACTGCCCATATTGCCCAAACTCCCCAGAGAATATGCGGCCGCCATTTCCCCACTCCTATCCCTCCCCAGCCAAACAGACCTAGGCCCCAATGCAGGTGTCACGTGTACAGTAATTCCCAGGTGAGACTCACAACAGAGAGGAAGGACATCCGCTATGAGTGCGTGCAGTGTGACGTGGGTCTCTGTATTCACCTATGTTTTAGTGAATATCACACGTTGATGCAATTTTAGTATGGTGTGAATGCGAAAGGACGCAGAAATTATGAGGTAAATGCGACAGACAGACGCTCAGTGAAATTATCAGTCATGTTGATCTCCAAATATTAGTATAAAGTGCATACGGGTAGAACATAAGTGAAAACATTGTATGTAAGTATATAAATCTGCCCTGAGTTGAAACTTACACAGCGAGGGTTTTATGATGCGAAATTCTGTCGCTCAGTGCAATAAATACAGCCCGTAATTATATAATTATTATTATTGGAAGTTCTTACGGGTATAATATAAGTTCAAATTATTGTAAGTGATGATATATATTCTAAGTCAAATATTCATAGCGTGTGTATAGAGATGCGATTTCCTGACGCTCAGTTGAATGAATAAGGCACCTATTAGTCAAAATAAAAGTTAGCAAGTGATATAGTGAATCATTAGTATATAAGTGTGTGAGTGAATTAGTATATAAGTGTGTGAGTATTATGTTTGTCGAAACATTCCTAGCGAGGGTATTTTCAGGAGATATTCTCACGCTCACTTGAATAAATAATGGCAGTAAGTATGTACAGTCCATTATAGGGGTGTAAACGTGTGTAATGTAAGTGAGAAATTATAAGTGGAGTGAATAAATAAAGTAGATGATGAAACACGAGTGTTTGAGATCGTGGTTACTACGTGAATATGCGCTAGCAAATCGCTAAATGCCCTCGTAATGAATGAAAATAATTGAAAACTATTACTGTGGTGGAGGAAAGGTTCTATGTAAAGTGGAAAGTAATTGGAAAATGATAAAACAATTTGGTATGTTGAAATACGAGTCATAGCGAGTGCGCTTACTAAGCTGATGTGCGCTATACTTATGCTGCATGTCATCATAATGAATGAAAACATCTGAAAACACTTACAAACAGTTGTAATTGGTAAAATGTCGTTGAAACAGAAGTATACAAGTAGAAAAAATGATAGGTTGACTCATACCAGACACTTAGCATATAGCATGTTACCACTCGGACCAAACTCGCTATGCTCGCTTGATGGTACAATGCTTATTTTTCATATATATGTGTCTGAAATCCATTATATTGTTACTGTTATTGTTTATTAGTTCAAATTCACTAAATATGGAGGTGTTGTGTGTTGTTTCTCCCATTATTCCTTACCATAGAAAACGTAAACGCATATCCAACCTATTAGAGAACACCATACCTGCCGGGGGGAACCGCACCTGTACGGACCACTTATAGACCGCGGGAACCACTTTCTTTGTGATTTTCCTTCGTTTCTCAATCTAAGCAGAAGTTTTAGCAAAAAAACTTTTTTTCCAAAAAGGCTTGGGACTGGGGGATGTCATAGGTGCAGAAAACCTCAGAACGTGACGGGTTAAGCTTGGTACCCATCTTGTAGCGGCCCTTTGAACTTTTTCAATCTTGTCTATGTGTTTTTTGAGATGAGGACTCCAGACTACTGATGCATACTCCAGGGTTGGTCTGATGAATGAAGTTATTATCCTTCTTAGCATGTCTTCATTTATGTATGTGAATGCTATTCTCATATTTGCAAGCAGTGTAAACATGTTCCGTACCTTCTCACTGATGTGGTCAGCCGGAGATAGTCTGTTATTGATAATCACACCTAGGTCCTTTTCTCTTTCTGATGTGTGTAGGGTTTTATTTCCTAATGTATAGTCCCAATTAGGTCTTTTTCCACTTTTACCAAACTGGATTACATGACACTTGTCCACACTGAATTCCATTTGCCATGTATTACTCCATTCATGAAGTTTATTTAATTCTTCTTGTAGCTCTTTACAAGAGTCTGTGTTAGTAATTCTCCTTTGTATTTTTTCATCATCTGCAAAAATATTTAGATAGCTTTTATTTTTAGAGTTACTGTCTATATCATTTATGTACACTAAAAACATGATTGGTGCCAGCACTGAGCCCTGTGGTACTCCACTAGTCACTTCTTTCCATGATGAGTAATTTTCCCTTAGTACTGTTCTCATTTCTCTTTTTATGAGAAAATCTTGCATCCACCAATACAGTTTGCCTCGAATTCCTCCTTGATGGTACAGTTTCCATAACAGTCTTTGGTGTGGTACTGTGTCAAATGCTTTCTTGAAATCTAAATAGATACTGTCCACCCATCATTCTCTTTCCTGTATTGTGTCTGTTACTCTGTCATAGTAGCTCAGCAGATTGGTAACACACGATTTTCCTTTTCTGAAACCAAGCTGTGTTTCTGTTATCATATTGTGTTCTTCTAGATTATTTACCCAAGCTTTTCTTATAAGCTTTTCTAATACCTTGCTTACAACACTGGTCAATGATACTGGTCGGTAGTTGGATTTTGTCTATTTCCTTTCTTGAATAAGGGGACAATGTTTGCTTTCTTCCAAATATCAGGTAGTTTACCTTCACTGAAGGATTTCTTGAAAATAAAAAAAAAATGGTTTACTTAGCTCCTCTGCACATTCTCGTAGCACCCAATATGAAATTTCATCAGGACCATTTGCTTTTCTTTTGTCTAATTTGTTTAACTCCTCCTTTATTACTTTTTCTGATGTTTGTATATCTGGTAGCATGTGTGGGCATGCATGTTCCACATGGTTCCTCTCAGAATTTTTCTCTTCTGTAAAAACTGATTGGAAATTCTTATGTAGTGCTTCACAAAAATCCTTTCCTTGTGTATAGGTGATTCCCTCGTCCGTAATGGATTGTATTTTATCTTTTACTTTGGTTTTACTTCTGATGTATCTGTAAAATAGCTTCGGTTGATCACTACTTTTATTTATGATATCCTCCTCAAACTGTTTTTGGGCTTCCCTCCTTATTCTTGTATAATCGTTTCTTGCCTGTTTGTAATTATTATATGCCCTTTCGCTATTGTGTCTTCTGTATCTATTCCACAACAAATCTCTCCTTTCTGTTGATTTTTTACATTCCGTATTGAACCATTTCTGTATTTTCTTATCTGCTTCTTTGTGCTGTGGGATGTACTTCTGGACTCCTATTTCATAAAATTCACAGAATTTTTTATATACAGCATTTAAATCTTGTCTTCTAAGTTCCTTTTCCTAATCAATTTCTAAGAAGTACTTCTTTAGGTCATGATAATTTCCCTCTTCATAGTTTAAGCTCTTTTTGAAACTTTCATTGCTGTTAACTATGTCATATGCTATCCTGAAGTTGCAATTTAGTACTGCATGGTCGCTTTTCCCAAATGGAGGGAGATATATTAAATTGTCAATATCATTTTCTTGCCTAGTAAATATGAGATCTAGCATTGAGGGTACATCGAGTCCTCTTTTTCTGGTGGTTTCCCTCACATGTTGCGTTAGGAAAAACTCTTGCACTAGATCCAGGAGCTTTTGGTCCCAATAGCTTTCTTGGTTTATTATATCTAGAGTATTGAAATTTTTATTTGTATTAAAATCTCCAGTTAGTATATTTCTTTTTCGATTTCTCTTCCATTTTATGTAGTAATGCTTTTAAACTCTGAATTGTATTCTCTGCCAGGTCCTCATATTCGTCTCTTTCCCATGTGTTTGATCTAGTTGGCACGTACAAATTGGCTACAATTACTTTCCCTTCAGATGTATTGATCTCTACTGCAATCAGTTCTACTTGTGAGGGTATATCTAGTTCTATTTCTTTGACTTAGATTTTTCTTAGTTAATATTATAATTCCTCCTCCTTTTTTTAAGTTCCTATCTCTTCTCCATGTATTGTATTCCTCTAAGTTTAGGATGTCATTCGATATGCTTGGTGTTAATTTTGTTTCAGTTAGGCATATTATATGTGGTTCATTTTCTTTGACATAATCATTCATCTCTAATAATTTAGATACCATTCCATCCTCATTTGAGTACATCAACTTAATCATCTTGTTTATATACTTGTCATGACATGGTTCTACTACCTTCCTCCTTTTTATTCCATCCTGTTTATGTACCACTTTCGTACCTGCAATCCTATTACTTTGTAAAACAATTTATTCTTTTCCTCCTCTGATCTTCCCTCTTTTTTTGTTTTTGCTTCCTCCCTCTTCCCTTTCAGTAATGCCAGTTCTTCTTGTTTTAGGGATCTTTTTATCCATACATTTTTGAACTCCTCTTTTTCCATAAGATTCTTTGCATTTTTTAGTATCTACTCCACGGTGTTTACATTCTGGAAGGTTACCTTTAGAGGTCTTGCCTTGCTTTTCTCGTATTTCCCTAACCTTTTGTGTTCCTCTATGTCTTTACTACAGATTTCCTGTGATACTTCTCTCACTAAGCTCATTACATTTGACATCTCCCATCTCCTTTTTGTCTCTTGAGATCTTGTTTTTTACTTCTCCCTCTTCTATACCATTGATAACTATAGATTAGTTGATATCTACTGAATCTCTGACTAACTTTGAATTGTTTTGAATTATTCTTTTCACTTCCCTTTTAATGCTTTTTTCTTCCACCCTTGTTTCTAAGTCTTTCTTTACTTTCACCATTTCAGCATACGTGGTTTCCACATCATTTTTGTAGCTCTGCACAGCTTCATTCACCTGTGTTATCTTCTCCTCAATATCACTGCTCTGGTCTATCAGACTGCTTACTTACCTAATTGTCTCTGTATCATTTTCGAACTCTTCCATAATACTCTCGTGGTTGACTACTATACTTGCCATTTCACTCATTTTCCTCCTAAGTGTACTCACTTCCACTGTTAGTTCATCTATGGTTGTGTCTTTCTTGTTGACCTCCCTTCCTATTTTTTCTACTTCTTCCTTTTGCAAGTGCATCTGCTTCTTAATTTCATCAATCTCATTCTGAAAAGCCATCTCAAGTCTTTGTACACGCCCCACTAGTTTATTGTGAGTCTCCATATCAATCAGTTCTTGGTAGAAATCATCATCCTGCTTTCTACGTTTATCCCTTTTCTTTTCCAAATATGCTTTACTAAAGTATGTGGCCATTTTGCAGTACTAAAAGCACATAGAGTACTTACATTCCCTGGCGCAGTTGTAGTCTAAACAAACAGTCAGCTGACTGAGCGCATTCTTTCATTACTTTGTTCTATTTTCTGTTTGAACAAGTCTTGCTTAAACTTCTTCTTCTTAATTTTTTTTTGTTAATGTTAGAAAACCATTTAGTCTAACCTGGTACAGAGCTTGACTCATATAAAGATATTAATTTAGGTAATGCCACTGGCCATGCTTGCCCTATATGGAGCATTGTCGACCTGCGTCTGCTCTCCTTGGTGCCTACTGTGTGTGTGTGTGTGTGTGTGTGTGTGTGTGTGTGTGTTCTTACCTAATTGTTCTTACCTAATTGTATCTTTACAGGATTGAGTCAAGCTCGTACTGTCCCGTGTCTTAACCCGCCCTGTCCCGTCGACGTATGGGTACGTTGCAACGATTTGCATTTGCCAGTCCCGG
The DNA here is from genome assembly GCF_032717465.1 of Coenobita brevimanus. NCBI lineage: Eukaryota > Metazoa > Arthropoda > Malacostraca > Decapoda > Coenobitidae > Coenobita > Coenobita brevimanus. The sequence goes on along the minus strand of NC_137011.1, from coordinate 20,039,169 downwards.
CGATGTACCGGTACGTCGTGCAATTGCAATTTGCATAATTTCGACAATTTTCAAAATTCGCGCTTGATTTGCGGTACATACCCTTGCATGACCTTCCCCTACCTGCCACCAGGTGGGGACACTCAGCGACCCTGCGCGACCCGCGCTAGCCCACCACTCGTCCACTCACCTGGTAGCCAAGGTCCTGCTCACACATGGCTAAGAGAGGTCTCTCAGACAGCGAAATTCAAGTCGCCCTGGACACCTTTACTGGCAACAGTGATTCCCCACTGGACGACGAGGATATGGACAAGGATTATGTGCAGCCAGAGGAGGAAGAAACCACCAGCAGTGATGAGGAAGTTCCGTCTCCCAGGAAGCGGCAGTACGTGACTTACCGTGCTGCTAGAGAGGGGCAGGAGGCAAAGAAAGCACATGCAATATCCTATCCCTATCCCCAGCGTGATTTGGAACCAGAATTCGAGGACGAGGACGAGGATGAGGACGATGACGGAGCCGTGGGACGTGCTGGCACGTGGTATGGACGGGAGGTAATAACACATCGTGGCCCAGAGTGCACACCACGTCGTATGAGCAGGTATGGGCCTAGCATTTTGTTTGGGGAGCTAGGAAGTCAAGTGGAGGGAGTGGGGAGTGAAAGGGAAAGTCCAGGGAGGATTAGGGAAAGTGAGAGTGACGTGAGTGAGTCATTGCTCTCCCTACGTAGTGTGAGGCGGCGTAGTGGATCACGTGGGCCAGTGCAGGTGCGTTCCTTATCACGTGGGTTTGTGAGGGAGGGGGAAGGTGGGGAGGAACCACTCCAAAGCACGTCTTATGCTCCCCAATATCCCCTAACACGTGGTCGAGCTAGGTTGCATGAGAGAGCACGTGGTGTTGTAATAGAGGGGGAAGGTGGGGAGGAACCACTCCCCACCACGTCTTATGCTCCCCAATATCCCCTAACACGTGGTCGAGCTTGGGTGCGTGAGAAAGCACGTGGTGTTGTCATGGAGGGGGAAGGTGGGGAGGAACCACTCCCCAGCACGTCTTCTGCTCCCCATTATTCCCCTATTTCATCCCCACAGACCCCTAATGTTCCTCAAGGCCGTAAGGGTAAGGGAAAGTTAAAGGGTAAAGGCAGAGGGAAGAGGAGTGACAGTGGGGAAGCCCTCCGCACTCCTTCTCCCCCACCTCCCCAACCAGGATCTCCTCCCCACCCAGACGAAGGAGGTGATGGGGCTGATGGGGACGAGGGATTTGTGTTGTGGGATTGGGAGGATGGGAGTGATTTTTCTCCCCTCATTCACCCCTTCACTGAGCAGGGGCGATCTGGCTGCATTGCTCCAGGAATTCACCGTAATTCCACCAGGTTGGATTTTTCCACCTGTTTTTCTGTGAGGCATTTGTTGATCAGATTGTATACCAAACAAACCTGTTTGCAAGCGCCCAGCGCCTAGAGAGTGAAAGATTGGGATCAAGGAGTAGGCATTCTATCATCTATGATTACCCAGTCTCCCTTCCAGAAATGTTCTTATTTTTTGCCCTGGTCCTTTTGATGGGTATTATACGAAAGAATAGAATTCCTGCTTACTGGACTAGGGACCCTGTTATGTTTACCCCAATATTTGGTCAAGTGATGAGCCATAATCGGTTTCAACAAATTCTAAGTCGCGTCCATTTCTATGATGCTCATGACCATGCAAATGCAAACAACACTGATAAAATGAGGCGAATTAGGTTGGTCTTTGATCACCTCAGGCAAACCTTTCGTTCCTCATTCTATCCCTATAGAGACCTCGTCATAGACGAGAGTCTCGTGCTGTGGAGAGGCAATATTTCATTCAGACAGTATATACCCAGCAAAAGGCACCGTTTTGTGTTCAAGATCTTTGTTGTGTGCGACTGTAGGACTGGATACGTACAAGACATAGTCTTGTACACCAGTGCACAGACAGACATAATAGAAGATCGAAGTATTGGACTGTCGGGAGCAGTGGTAAAGATGATGATAGAAGTCTACCTTCATCGTGGTCACGTTCTGTACCTCGACAATTGGTACACTAGCCCTCTTCTCACTCGTTATCTTCACACACATGAAACGGGAGTCTGTGGAACCGTAAAGGTGAACCGGCGTCACATGGCCAAGGTAGGGCGGAAACTTGCAAGGAATGAGGTTGTCTCTTCAAAGCCAACAACATCCTTCCAACAATGTGGAACCACAACAGAGAAGTAAGCCTCTTGTCCATGGTTCACCGCCCTTTGATGCACCGTACTGATTCAGTAGATTACCGTAGCAAGAGCAGGCGTCGTGTTTGGAAACCTGAGTGTGTTATGGATTACAATATAAACATGCACCTCGTGGACCAGTCAGACTCCATGATATCGACGGTAGAGTGTGCCAGGACCACGATGAAGTGGTATAAAAAACTGTTCTTTCACTTGCTAGATATCACTGTTCCGAATTGCCACCACCTTCACGCCATGACAACAGGAGTTCAGGAAACATTTGAAGGGTTTGTGAGGGAGCTCACAAGAGAAATCTTTGCAAAGTATGCTGTTGAAAGGCCCCAACATCGCACCTGCACTTCCCATATTGCCCAAACTCACCAGAGAATATCTGGCCGCCATTTCCCCACTCCTATCCCTCCCCAGCCAAACAGACCTAGGCCCCAACGCAGGTGTCACGTGTGCAGTAATTCCCAGGTGAGACTCACGACACAGAGGAAGGACACCCGCTATGAGTGCGTGCAGTGTGACGTGGGTCTCTGTATTCACCTATGTTTTAGTGAATATCACACGTTGATGCAATTTTAGTATGGTGTGAATGCGAAAGGACGCAGAAATTATGAGGTAAATGCGACAGACAGACGCTCAGTGAAATTATCAGTCATGTTGATCTCCAAATATTAGTATAAAGTGCATACGGGTAGAACATAAGTGAAAACATTGTATGTAAGTATATAAATCTGCCCTAAGTTGAAACTTACATAGCGAGGGTTTTATGATGCGATATTCTGTCGCTCAGTGCAATAAATATGGCCCGTAATTATATAATTATCATTATTGGAAATTCTTACAGGTATAAAATAAGTTCAAATTATTGTAAGTGATGATATATATTCTAAGTCAAATATTCATAGCATGTGTATAGAGATGCGATTTCCTTACGCTCAGTTGAATGAATAAGGCACGTGTTAGTCAAAATAAAAGTCAGCAAGTGATATAGTGATTAATTAGTACATAAGTGTGTGAGTGAATTAGTATATAAGTGTGTGAGTATTATGTTTGTCGAAACATTCCTAGCGAGGGTATTTTCAGGCGATATTCTCACGCTCACTTGAATAAATAATGGCAGTAAGTATGTACAGTGCATTATAGGGGTGTAAACGTGTGTAATGTAAGTGGGAAATTATAAGTGGAGTGAATAAATAAAGTAGATGATGAAACACGAGTGTTTGAGATCGTGGTTGCTACGTGAATATGCGCTAGCATATCGCTAAATGCCCTCGTAATGAATGAAAATAATTGAAAACCTTTACAGTGGTGAAGGAAAGGTTCTATGTAAAGGGGAAAATAATTGGAAAGTGATAAAACAATTTGGTATGTTGAAATACGAGTCATAGCGACTGTGCTTACTAAGCTGATGTGCGCTATACTTATGCTGCATGTCATCATAATGAATGAAAACATCTTAAAACACTTACAAACAGTTGTAATTGGTAAAATGTCATTGAAACAGAAGTATACAAGCAGAAAAAATGATAGGTTGACTCATACCAGACACTTAGCATATAGCATGTTACGACTCAGACCAAACTCGCTATGCTCGCTTGATGGTACAATGCTTATTTTTCATATATATGTGTCTGAAATCCATTATATTGTTACTGTTATTGTTTATTAGTTCAAATTCAATAAATATAGAGGTGTTGTGTGTTGTTTCTCCCATTAGTCCTTACCATAGAAAACGTAAACGCATATCCAGCCCATTAGAGAACACCATACCTGCCGGGGGGAACCGCACCTGTACGGACCACTTATAGACCGCAGGAACCACTTTCTTTGTGATTTTCCTTCGTTTCTCGACCTAAGCGGAAGTTTTAGCAATAATTTTTTTTTTCCAAAAAGGCTCTGGAGTGGGGGATGTCATACGTGTGGAAAACCTCGGGATGTGACAGGTTAAACCATATTTATCGTACATATTCTTAAATCTGTGAATTGTTTTGGCACACACCATTTCATTCGGTAGTGCATTCCATTGATCAGTTGCTCTGTTTGGAAAACTGAATTTCCTTACGTTTTTATCACCTCTCTTCTTATGCAGTTTTTTGAAGTGTTCTCTTGCTGATGCTTCTCCATGTGTTAAGTAATCATTTATGTCTATTTTCTCCTTCCCTGATATGCACTTTTATAGCATTATCATGTCACCTCTTTTCCTTCGCTCATGTAGTGTTGGTAGATTCAGTTTATTTAGTCTTTCTTCGTAGCTTAGGTCCCTTAAGCTTGGTATCCATCTTGTAGCGGCCCTTTGAACTTTTTCAATCTTGTCTATGTGCTTTTTGAGATGAGGACTCCAGACTACTGATGCATATTCCAGGGTTGGTCTAATGAATGATGTTATTATCCTTCTTAGCATGTCTTCATTTATGTATGTGAATGCTATTCTCATATTTGCAAGCAATGTATACATGTTCCGTACCTTCTCGCTGATGTGGTCAGCCGGAGATAGTCTGTTATTGATCACACCTAGGTCTTTCTCTCTTTCTGAAGTGTATAGGGTTTTATTTCCTAACTTATAATCCCAATCAGGTCTTTTTCCACTTTTACCAAACTTGATTACATGACACTTGTCCACATTGAATTCCATTTGCCATGCACTACTCCATTCATGAAGTTTATTTAATTCTTCTTGTAGCTCTTTACAAGAGTCTGTGTTAGTAATTATCCTTTGTATTTTTGCATCATCTGCAAACATATTCAGATAGCTCTCATTTCCAGTGTTACTGTTTATATCATTTATATACACTAAAAACATGATTGGTGCCAGCACTGAACCCTGTGGTACTCCACTAGTCACTTCTTTCCATGATGAGTAGTTTCCTCTTAGTACTGTTCTCATTTCTCTTTTTGTGAGAAAGTCTTGCATCCAACAAAATAGTTTGCCTCGAATTCCTCCTTGATGGTACAGTTTCCATAAAAGTCTTTGGTGTGGTACTGTGTCAAAAGCTATCTTGAAATCTAAATAGATACTGTCCACCCACCTTCCCTTTCCTGTATTGTGTTTGTTACTCTGTCATAGTAGCTCAACAGATTAGTAACACATGATTTTCCTTTTCTGAAACCAAACCGTCTTTCTGTTATCATACTGTGTTTTTCTAGATGGTTTACCCAAGCTTTTCTTATAAGCTTTTCTAATACCTTGCTTACAACACCGGTCAGTGATACTGGTCGGTAGTTGAGTGGATTTTGTCTATTTCCTTTCTTGAATAAGGGGACAATATTTGCTTTTTTCCAAATATCAGGTAGTTTACCTTGACTCAAGGATTTCTTGAAAATTAAAAATAATGGTTTACGTAACTCCTTTGCACATTCTCGTAGTACCCAACATGAAATTTCATCAGGACCACTTGCTTTTCCTCTGTCTAATCTACTTAACTCCTCCTGTATTACTTTTTCTGCTATTTGTATATCTGGTAGTATGTGTGGACATGCATGTTCCACATAGTCCCTCTCAAAAATTTTTTCTTCTGTAAAAACTAATTGGAAACTCTTATTTAGTGCTTCACAAATATCCTTCTCTCGTGTATAAGTGATTCCCTCGTCCGTAATTGATTGTATTATATCTTTTACTTTGGTTTTGCTTCTGATGTAGCTGTAAAACAGCTTTGGTTGATCACTACATTAATTTATTATATCCTCCTCAAACTGTTTTTGAGCTTCCCTCCTTATTCTTGTATAATCGTTTCTTGCCTGTTTGTAATTATTATACGCCCTTTCACTATTATGTCTTCTGTATCTATTCCACAACAGATCTCTTCTTTCTTTTGATTTTTTACATTCTGTATTGAACCATTTCTGTATTTTCTTATCTGCTTCTTTGTGCTGTGGGATGTACTTCTGGACTCCTATTTCATAAAATTCACAAAATTTTTTATATACAGCATTTCAGTCTTGTCCTCTAAGCTCATTTTCCCAATCAACTTCTAAGAAATACTTCTTTAGGTCTTGATAATTTCCCTTTTTATAGTTTAGGTTCTTTTTGTAACTGTCATTGCTGTTTACTATGTCATATGCTATCCTGAAGTTATAATTTAGTATTGCATGATCGCTTTTCCCGAGTGGAGGGTGATATATTAAACTGTCAATATCATTTTCTTGCCTAGTAAATATTAGATCTAGCACTGAAGGTACATCAAGTCCTCTTTTTCTGGTGGTTTTCCTCACATGTTGCATTAGGAAGAACTCTTGTACGAGATCCAGGAGCTTTTGGTCCCAACAGCTTTCTTGACTAATTATATCTAGAGTATTCCAATTTATATTTGTATTGAAATCCCCAGTTAGTATAATTCTTTCTGATTTCTCTTCCATTTTATGTAGTAATGATCTTAAACTCTGAATTGTACTCTCTGCCAGGTCCTCATATTCATCTCTTTCCCATGTGTTTGATCTGGTGGCATGTACAAATTGGCTACAATTACTTTCCCTTCAGATGTGTTGATCTCTACTGCAATCAGTTCTACTTGTGATGGTATATCTAGTTTTATTTCATTGACTTTTAGATTTTTCTTAGTTAATATTATAATTCCTCCTCCTTTTTTTTAAATTTCTGTCTCTTCTCCATACATTGTATTCCTCTAAGTTTAGTATGTCATTGGATATCCTTAGTGTTAATTTTGTTTCAGTTAGGCATATTATTTGTGGTTCATTTTCTCTGACATAATCATTCATCTCTAGTAATTTAGATACCATTCCATCCACATTTGAGTACATCAACTTTATCATCTTGTTTATATATTTGTCATGACATGGTTCTACTACCTTCCTCCTTTTTATTCCATCCTGTTTGTGTACCACTTTCGTATCTGCAATCCTATTACTTTGTAAAAAAAAAATTCTTCTTCTCCTCTTCTGATCTTCCCTCATTTTTTTGTTTTTTCTTTCTCCCTTTTCTCTTTCAGTAATTCCGGTTCCTCTTGTGTTAGGCATCTTTTTATCCATATATTTTTGAACTCCTCTTTTTCTATAAGATTCTTTGCATTTTTTGGTATCTCTTCCACAGTGTTTACACTCTGGAAAGTCACCTTTAGAGGTCTTGTCTTGCTTTTCTCATATTTCCCTAACCTTTTGTGTTCCTCTATGTCTTTACTACAGATTTCCTCTGATACTTCCTTCAGTAAGCTCATTACATTTGCCATCTCCTTTTTGTCTCTTGTGATCTTGTTTTTTACTTCTTCCTCTTCTATACCAGTGATTACTATAGATTTGTTGATATCTACTGAATGTCTGACTAACTTTGGATTGTTTTGGATTATTCTTTTCACTTCCTTTTTAATGCTTTTTTCCTCCACCCTTGTTTCTAAGTCTTTCTTTACTTTCACCATTTCAGCTTACGTGGTTTCCACATCATTTTTGTAGCTTTGCACAGCTTCATTCACCTGTGTTATCTTCTCCTCAATATCACTGCTCTGGTCAATAAGACTGCTTACTTGTCTAATTGTCTCTGTGTCATTTTTTAACTCTTCCATAACACTCTCGTGATTGACTACTGTACTTGCCATGTCCCTCATTTTCTTCCTAAGTGTACTCAATTCCACTGTTAGTTCACTGATGGTTGTTGTCTTACATATTGGCCTCCCTTCCTAGTTTTTCTATTTCTTCCTTTTGCAAGTGCATCTGCTTCTTTATTTCATGAATTTCATTTATGAAAGCCATTTCTAGTTTCTTTACACGTTCAACCAGTCTATTGTGAGTCTCCACTTCAACCAGTTCTTGGTAGAAATCATCATTTTGGTTTTTACTTTTATCCCTTTTCTTTTCTAAATTTGCTTTACTAAAGTATGTATCCATTTTGCAATACTAAAAGTGCAAAGTATATACTTACAATCCCCGTGTTGTTGTGGTCTAAACAAACCTCAGATGACTCAGCATATTCTTTCGTCTTGTTTTTCTTTCTTGTTTGAACAAGTCTTGTTTAAACTTATTATTTTTTTCCTTTTAATAATGAAAAATCATTTAGTCTAACCTAGTACAGAGCTTGACTCATGCAAAGATACTAATTTAGGTAATGCCACTGGCCGTGTTGGTTCGGCACGGAGCGCCGATGTCGCACGTCCTACTCGGTTGAATTCCTCTACATGTGTGTGCGTGTGTGTGTTCTGTACAGCCTGCTTTCCTCTATTTCAAGTTGGGTTTCTGTTTGCTGGCAATATGGCTACAGCCACCACATGAAGCAGTGCTTGTGTCTGGTTGATTGGTCATCCTGAAGAGACGATCACTAGTTGTCGACTACCATCTGAGGCATTTATTTTACCACCACGTAATCCTGAAGAATGCCAAGTCTGACAGTGAATCTGCAGTCACTGACATGTTCCTTGTTTCTGGGGCTTAGGCAATGTTCCAGCCTCGACTGTCCGCTACTGCAAGCTGCAAGCACAAGCTTCTGAGACTAGTTGAGCAGGATGAAAAGCTGATGAAAAAATGATTGACGGACTTAGAGTCATGTCAAATGAGGGAAAACATTTTATTTGGAGACCTTGAAGAACTATTTGACATCTCTAAGCGAGTTGCCCAGATACAGATCAAAACCGAGGAAGATGAGGCATTCCTAATCAGTCAACAGGAATATTACCTGCAATTGACAATGGAAGGAGTCGATCAGCTGCTCCAGAAACCCTGTGAAGTCAAATGCAGGCGAATGGAGACGGAGGAGAAGAGAAATAATAATCTGATTGAGACAAGGAAGCTATGGCTGTGACAGTCGATTAGTCAAAAATTGATTCCCTCTCTTCTTCGTCATCAGAAGCAGAAGACGTTGGAGATCTGGAGTTTTCCCCCAACCTCCGTCAAACAGCAAGCACGGCAAAGAGGGTCAAGGAGACTACCCAAGCTTTTCTTTCTCCTGTGTTGATTTCAACACTCGGTCGAGTAAGTATATCAGACAGGACAATGATGTTTGCGATCAGAGCCTTGGCAAAAGTGACTGGTCAAAACTTGAATGAACTGACGCTCTCTAGAAGCTCTATCCGTCGCCACCGAATTAAGAACCATGAAATGACAGCAGCTGAAGCCAAAAACCACAATATATAGCATCAGCATGACATTCTGTGCATCTCGAAGGCTTTCACAGAACAGCACATTCTTAGAAAAACAACAGGGATTATTGTGCCAAAATGGCTTTTCTGAGTATGTGCTTACTGTTCATTTTAACATTAGTGACAAACTCTTCTGTCTGTGGTGCAGTGCAATAATGTGATGGTAACAAATAGTGAACGCTGTAGCGACCTCTAAATATTAAGCTAGAAAACTAACATTTTGTAGGTTCGTTTGATTAATAAAAAGTAAACAAATAACTTGTGTTTGTCATGCTATCGTGATATTTGTATTTTCGGCCCACTCTAATATCTATCTATCTATCTATCTATCTATATCTATCTATCTATCTATCTAGATAGATATAGATAGATAGATAGATAGGTACATAGATAGATATTAGAAAAACTGACAAATTGATTGATCGATATATATATATATATATATATATATATATATATATATATATATATATATATATATATATATATATATATATATATATATATATATATATATATATATATATATATATATATATATATATATATATATATATATATACATATATATATATATATATATATATATATATATATATATATATATATATATATATATATATATATATATATATATATATATATATATATATATATATATATATATATATATATATTTATAATATGTGGTAGGTGGGGGCGCTCACCATCCACTCACTCGATGTAGTGCTGCTGTCGGGTGTCTGGTAGGTGGGGGCGCTCACCATCCACTCACTCGATGTAGTGCTGCTGTCGGGTGTCTGCCCTTTCCTCTCCTCCATCCTTCTTTCCTTCCATCCTCTACTGTCTTCCTTTACTTCAGTCTTCCCTTGTCCTTCTGCCTACGGGTAACTTTACACTCCCTCTTCTGTCTTTCTTTCCTTCCTTCTTTCCTCTTCCTTCTGCCTGTGGGTGACTCTACACTGAGTGACAAGCCAAATGGTTTCCCATACACCAGGAAACCATTTACTACGCTGGGTGGTAACCATATAACCAATCTTTGGCGCCTGGTGGTTTAGTGAGTAATTATTGCACTCCAATCGGATTGAACCGGTGAAGGTTTATATCCAAGGGATGGTTGGGGTTGATTGCTCATGTAATGCTACTCAGGGATGAGTGAGGCTGGTCACTCTCATCTTAAATGTCGGGACCAACTGCTTAGCCCCGGGCTCCTACGCTCCTCATGGGGCAATGTAGGATTGGATGATGGCTGGATATATATATATATATATATATATATATATATATATATATATATATATATATATATATATATATATAGAGAGAGAGAGAGAGAGAGAGAGAGAGAGAGAGAGGGGGGGGGGACTCAAAAATTCTTGGAATTGTTAATAAAATATTTCATTGCAAATTAATGGCAAATCTATTTTAGCTTCCTTCAAAGCACTCCCCTTGAGATGCTGTACACTTGTTCCAGTGCTTTTTTTCATTCCTGGAAACACTTCCTGAAGTTGTCTTTTTCCATCTTGTCCAGAGAATCTCACATTTTTTCCTGGATTTCAAGTAAGATGTCATATCTGGTTTTCAGTTCTAACTAAATCTGGGGAACAAAAAATATCAGAGGAAGAGAAACCTGGCGAGTGCAGGGAATGCGGAGCAACAACGACGTTGTTTTTGGCCAAAAATTGCTGAACTGACAACACAGTGTATGATGAGGTGTTGTCGTGATGCAAGTACTATTTCTGCATGCCCTACTTTTCTGGACATTTGAGCCTGATACTTTCCCGTAGACGTCTCAACCCTATCATGTAAAACTGCTGGTTCACACTGTGTCCACAGGGACCAGATTCTTTATGTCAACTCCCTCAATGTAAAAGAAACGAAAATAACATTGTTTTGATGTTGGACTTGACATGACGTAGTTTTTATGGTCTTGCAGATGTTGGTGGCTTCCACTGACTGGACTGTTGCTTGGTTTTGCAGTCATACTCTAGACCCTGATCTTGTTACCCGTACTGATATTTGAAAAAAATTTGGGCCATTTTTCAACTGTTCTTTCAAGTTCTAACACACATTTACACGATATGCCTTTTTTTCTTTGCATTTCAAGACTGGGGAATAATTTTGCCGTACTCTGTGCATACCAAGATCTTGTGTCCAAATCAATTGGACTGAACTCCCAAGAAACTACTTGTGTCCTCGACTAGATCGTCAATAGTGCAACGACGATCTTCCAAGTGTCCCTGTCGAATTTTCTTGTTGTCATCTGTTCGTGAGGTCTAAGGACAGCTAGAACGTGGAGAGTCTTGGACGTTTTGTCTTTCCTAAAATGTGCACAGCATTTGTAGACTTGTTATATTGTTTTCGTTTCTTATCCTTCAAAGCTTTCTGAAGCATCGTAACTGGATCAGCCTTTCCTGAACAAAAAAACAAACAAAATTTAATACACAGTGTTTGCTCATTCAAATCTCCCATTGTGGTTTGAGGACAATAATTGCAAAAGTCAGTTCATGACCGAAGAAAAAACGCCAGAAATATGGACTTGACACTCTCGGTCCAATGCCACGAGGTAGAAGGATTTACTAGATTGCGCACAATTGGTGCCGACTGGCACAACATGGTACAATTTCGTTTTCCTGAGCTATCGATCTATCCGGGAATTTATCGGTACCCCTTAGTATCTTACTTTCTTGTTCCTGAACTTGAACCTTCTTAATTTTCTACTCTCAGACTGTGGCTATCATTTCATTCTCTTACTGAATAAACCTGATTCTACTGACTATGAACATTTCTTTGACTGTCTTACTTCTAAGATGTAACACATCATATCAATATCTCCTTTGTCTGAAACTCTGTTCTAATTGATTGCAGTGTTCACCACCACATTTGGCTCTCCTCCCCTTTCACCAATTCACCTGGTGAACAAGCCTATATCTCTTCTATCCTTAATAACCTTGAACAGCTTGAACCACACCCTACCCATATCCCTGACCAACTTTGAGAGAGTTCCAACATCCTTCATTTTGTCTGTACAACTAATCCTTTTATTTATGCCGTTTATTTTGTCTCCGTTGGGCTTCTCTGATCACAGCCTTATCACCTTAGACTGTCCTATTGCTCCAGTAAGGCCCATGGACCCTCCCAGGAATCGATTGCTTTGGCACTTCGGAGCTTCCCATTGGGAGGCCCTCAAGCAGTACTTTGATTATCCCTGGAATTATTATTCCTTCCATGGCTGTGAACCATCTGAATGTCCCTCACGCATTATGGAAGCTATTCTCATGGGCAGAGAAAAATCCATTCCTTTGTCTTATCCTGCGACTAATGCAAAAAAAAAAAAAAAAAAAAAAAAAAAAAAAAAAGATTTAATCACGGTTGTTCTAATGCTATCCACAACAAGGAGAAGGCCTTCAAAAGATACCAGAGCCAACCCAGTCCTGAATATCGTCTCTTTTATGCTTCTGCCTGGATATCGCACCAAGTCTGTCCTATGTTCCACTATAAATCATACCATTCGTACTAATTGCTCTGAACTCTCCAAGTCACATTCTTCCCACTCCACTTGGCATCTTGCCAAGAACCTTTCTAACAACTTTTCCTTATCAATCCTTCCTTCCTCATTTGTGCTCTGATGACTCCGTAACTATTTTTTCAACTGATCAAGCAGAACTCTTCACTCAGATTCTCTTCCATTTCCACCATAAATGATTCCAGTGCTATTCCTCCATCATTTTCTCTCACTGACTTCCTCATGGCTGACATTAGAATTTCTTCATCTGATGTATTTTCTGCCATCAGTAGCCCCAGTACTAAGAAGGCATGTTGGCCTGATGGGGTCCCTCCTGTTGTCCTCAAGAACTGTGCATCCATGCTTTCACCCTTCACTTTTGTCCTTCAGCTCGTGCCTTACCTTCTTGCTGGAAGCTGGCCAAACTCAGTGTGTCCCAAAAAACTGCAACCATTCACAGCCCTCCAACAATCGGCCAGTTGCTTTAACATCCTGTATTTCTAAATTTTTTTGATCTATGCATACAAAAAAAAAAAAAAAAAAAAAAATAGACATCTTTCCTTTCATAACCTTCTTTCCAGTTGTCAGTATGGATTCTGTCAGGAACGTTCCACTGGCTAACTTCTCACCCTGCCTTCAGACTCCTGGTCATGCTTATTCAGGACTTTGGTGAAAGAAGTGCCATTGAAGTTGACATCTCAAAGCTTCCGATCGAGTCTGACATAAATCTTTAACAGCGTGGAATCATAGGCTTTTCGTCATATTAGCTGTCCTCCATTTCCTGGTTCACTTCAGATTCAATCTCTTCGCCACAGTGTTGCATCATTACCTCTTTTCTATTGCTATTTCAATGGTTACTGTTCCTCTAAAATGTCTGCTTCTATCCCTCCACCACTACAGTGGGCGCATAGCGCCCATCCAGTAGCAAACTTTCATCCCTTCTTAGTCCAGCTCTCTAATGGGAGAGTTAACCATTACTCCTAGTCCTTCATGTATGCAACAGATCAACTCTGAAACTGTCTTTCTCTGTCTATAATTCCTACTGCCTATGACCTCCAGTTTTTTAAATAGTGTGTCCAGGCATCTCGAACCGATCTTGAATTTGTCTCCTTATTATCCTGTTTTTATTGTTCTCGGAGGCAACAAGTTTTGGATTTCTTCCCTTTGATTTCTTCTTCTTTGTGTGTATATATATATATATATATATATATATATATATCCCCCCTGGGGAAGGGGGGATAGAATACTTCCCCAGTATTTCCTGCTTGTCGTAAGAGGCGACTTGGGACACCTTTATCTATATTCTTTTTGCTCTCTTTCTTTCCCTTGTACTTTGTCTGTCCAAACCCTCTGCATTTTACTTTCATTTAATTAATTTCCTCTCTCCACTGTCTGGTTCCTGCGAGTCACTGGCATTGGCTCCAGGGTAAAATATTTTTCTGCCTAAGAAATCTTGACGAACTCTGGTGACGAAGCAATGGCCCTCAGTTCCGTGCAGCCCTTAAGTGGGCAGGGGATGCTAAGAATCCCACGGTGTAAAAATAAGTTTATACATCCAAAAAGAACCTTAAGAATAGGAAACTGGAATGTTCGAACTCTCAATCAGGTTGGTAAAATGGAAAAGCTTATTTCAGTGTTCAAGGAATACAAGATGGATATTTGTGCTCTTACAGAAACGAGGTTGCTTGGAGTTGATAAAATGAATTTGGAAGATGGTATTACTATGTTGGTTTCTGGTAGGAGAGATGGAAATCATTACCAAGGAGTAGGCTTACTGCTGAGTAGAGATGCTTGTAAGGCAGTATGTGAGTTTGAACCAATTAATGAGCGCTTGCTTTATGCTTGTTTAAAATCTGACCATGGTAATATCAGTATGGTTGTAGGGTACGCTCCGACAAATGAGGCTGCTGATGAAATGAAGGATGACTTTTATGAGAAGCTGCAGGATGTAGTGAATAGAGTGGCAAGACATGATGTGTTAGTTTGCATTGGTGATTTTAATGCGATTGTTGGCAGTAGTAGGGATGGCTTTGAAGATTGTATGGGTAAGGAGGGTGTTGGTATAAGAAACGAAAATGGGGTACAACTTGGAAGCTTTTGTTTGGCAAATGACCTTATAATTGGTGGAACTATCTTAGAGCATAGAAAAATACATAAGACTACTTGGATTTCACCATGTGGTAAATATTGTAACCAGTTTGACCACATTAGAATTAGCAGGAGGCATAGGAATTATCTGCAAGATGTTTGCGTAAGGAGGGGGGTAGATATACGTAGTGATCATCAACTTGTGTCAAAGATCAAAATAAAACTTAAGAGAAACGTTAATGGTAATTGTACAGGAGGTAATAATTACGATTTTGATGAGCTGAGACGTGATGAGAGCACGAGGGAAAAATTTCGGTGGGAATATAGGAACAGGTTTCTAGTCCTGCAGACTTTGATGGAATCTGAAGACAATGATATTAATCAAATGTGGAGAGAGGTAAAAGAGGTTTTGCATGAGAGTGCTTAGGTTACTATTAAGAAAAAGGGAAAAGCGAGAAGGAAAAAGTGGATGTCAGATGAAACATGGAATGCAATTCAGAAAAGGAAAGAGGCTAAGTTAAGAAGTGAAGAACAACATGTTGATGGCGAGGTAGTTGAAGTACTTAAAGCAAAGTACTGGAGTTCACATTCTGAAGCAAAAAGACTCGTTAGACGTGATAAGAGGAGACTATATGATGAAAAGGCGACAAATACAGAAATTAAATTAAGTAAAAATGACAGTCAGAGCACAAGAGCAGCGTATCAGGCCATAAAGGAGTTAACTGGTACTGAAAAGAGAAGGAAGGAAATACCTGTACGAGATAGAAATGGTAATTTGATGACTAAAGATTTGGATATAAAAGGAAGGTGGAAAGAGCACTTTGTTCTAAATAGACCAATCCCAGCTGAAGAGGACATTTTGCCAGCCGAGAGAGATTTGCAGATAGAAACAGGATATAACTTTGGAAGAGGTAGCAAAATCTATAAAGGAGTTAAAGAATTTTAAGGCCCCAGGAGAGGATGGAATATTCCCTGAAATGCTTAAGGTGGAAAATGACGAGTTGATGAATGCGCTTTTGAAACTTTTTAATGTGGCTTGGGATAATGGTGGAATTCCAGAAGGGTGGAAAAATGGAGTAATTATAAAAATACCACAAAAGGGAGATTTAAGTGTGTGTGGCAATTGGAGGGGGATAACGTTGACACCTGTAGTTGCAAAAGTCTTTTCCAAAATCTTGTTGAACAGAATAGAGCCAGTAACTGATAAAATTTTAAGAGAAGAACAAGCGGGATATAGAAAGGGTCGAGGTTGTAATGATCGGATTTTTATTGTAAATCATTTAATGCAACAAGCTAATGAGGTGAAAATGCCACTTAGTATTTGTTTTGTGGATTTTGAAAAGGGGTTTGATAGTGTTTCACGTGGAGCTACGTTGAAAATTATGAGATTCTATGGTATACCAGAAAAGTTTTTAAATATTATTAGAAGCCTGCATGAAGGTACTTTTTGTAAGGTAATGGTGGGTGGTTCTTTGAGTGATCCATTTCAAGTTAGGTCAGGAGTGATTCAAGAAGGAGTTCTTTCGCCATTGTTGTTTGTTTTGGTTATGGATTATGTTATGAAAAAGGTTGTAAGGAGAACAGGTGCAGGAATTAACTGGAAAGAAAATAAGAAGCTGATGGAATTGGACTATGCTGATGATATTGTACTGATTTGCGGAAGTATTTACGAGATGCAGAGGGTGCTTGATTGTCTGGTGGAGGAAGGAGAAAAACTGGGATTGGTAATAAATTGTGGAAAGCCTGAAATTATTAATATGAACTTGGAGAACCAAATCGATTGTGTAATTGGGAATAAGATGGTGAAGAATGTAGAAAACTTTAAATATCTGGGAACGATTGTATCATCTAATGGATCATTAAACAATGAAATTGAGGAGAGGATTAGACAGGCTTGGCGAGCTGTTGGAATGTTGAAATCTGTTTGGAATGATGATGTGCTTTCGGTGCATGCTGAAGTGGAAATTTACAAGTCCATGGTTGGACCGATTTTGGTTTGCGAGCGTGAGTCGTGGTGCAGTGCAGTTGCAACAGATCAGAAAATATTAGGATTTGAGAATAAAATACTGAGAAGGATTCTTGGGGTAAAGTGGCAAGACAGAGTTACAAATGCAAGAATAAGGGATATTACGAGAGTGGAACCAGTTAATGAATATGTGAGACTGTCTTGCTGGAAGTGGCTGGGGCACATATACAGAAAAGAAGGTAGTTTAATACAGGATGTGCCAGAGTGGACTGCTAGAGGAAGGAGAGGTAGGCCGAGGGGACAATGAAAAAAGAAGGAGAGGAGTGTTGGTGGGACCTGAAGGAGATGGCAAGAGACAAATATTGGTGGAGAGAGTTCATTGAGGCCCTAAGCATCCCGTCGGGTGACACAGGAAATGATTGATTGATTGATATACTGTATATATATATATATATATATATATATATATATATATATATATATATATATATATATATATATATGTGTGTGTGTGTGTGTGTGTTTGTGTGTGTGTGTGTGTGTATGTGTGTGTGTGTGTGTGTTTGTGTGTGTGTGTGTGTATGTGTGTGTGTGTGTGTGTTTGTGTGTGTGTGTGTGTGTATGTGTGTGTGTGTAAGAAACACACATTGCACGTGGGTATGTGGAATGTTTTCTGGACGTCAACTGAACCCGGGACACCTAGATAGGACCCAGGCACCGTGTAAGTATACCATGACTTGATAAAATCCGAGACACCGGAATTCTATGAAAAATTAGGAAAATCCGTTATGAGAAGATATTTTTCAAACCTAACCCACACGATGACTCAGATTGCAGTTATTTTTTTAACTGCTTATCCCCATTGTGGTAGGTGGTGCGCACCACTCACTAAATGTAGTGTTGCTTTGAGTGTCTGCCCTTTCCTCTCTTCTTTCCTTCCTCTTCTGTCGTTCTTTCCTTCATTCTTTCCTCTTTCTTCTGCCTACTGGTGACTTTATAGTCCCTCTTGTGTCTTTCTGTCCTTTCTTTCCTCTTCCATCTGCCTATGGGTGACTTTAAACTGAGTGGCAAGCCAAGTGGTTTCCTGTACACCTGGAAACCATTTACTACGCTGGGTGGTAACCATAGAACCAAATTACGGACCCAGGTGGTTTAGTGGGTAATTAAGGTGTTCCAGTCGGATTGAGCCTACAGTATGTAGGTTTATATGCAAGGGATGGTTGGGGTTTATTGCTCACATAATGCCACTCAGGGATGAGTGAGGCTGGTCACTCTCATCTTAAATGTCAGGACCAACTTGCATAGCTCCGGGCTTTTACGCTTTTCGTGGGGCGACATACGATTGGATGATTGATGGATGTATGGATGGCTTATCCTCATGCAACTCGGCAAGCTACCTTGTAGCTTCAATCTGTCCCAGTCAGTACACAACCGTTATTTGTTGGAGAAACATACAATATACGTGCGTACATATGTGAAAAGTGCCTGGCTGTTATCTAGAACTCCCAGGTACGATTCCCAGCTAGAAATTTATAAAATTTACACACACACACACACACACACACACATATATATATATATATATATATATATATATATATATATATATATATATATATATATATATATATATATATTAACGTGAGTTGGTGTTTGTGAGTGCATATGGGCCTGGTAGTGAAAGAGATGAAGAAGAGAGGGAGTCTTTCTGGAATGATGTTGATGAATATCTGCAGAGTTTTGAAGGGAATGTGAATGTGGTAATGATGGGAGATATGAATGCTAGAGTGGGAAATGAAGCAGTTGAAGGCGTAGTTGGTATGCATGGTTTGCCTGGAAGAAATGAAAATGGGGAACGAATGATAGGGATGTGTTTTGAGTGAGAGACGGTGATTGGATATATGCTGTTTGAGAAGAAAGATATTTATAAGTATACATGGGTGAGACAGGAGGGTGGAAGGGTTGTTGATAGAGCACTGATGGACTATGTGGTTGTGTCTAGTGTAACGGTAGGATTTTTATCCCATCGTTGTTCATCAGTGTAACGATGAGAAATTGGATTTCCCACCGTTGTTGTTCCTCAGTGTAATAATGGTAATTTTATCCCATCATTATTTATCAGGTTTGTTCTGTTTAACTTACTTCTTGATAATACAAAGGGTACTCAACTTAGTCTCCCCTCAATGACAGATAAAGTATTCATCAAAGAAAAAAAAACGAAGGGGGAGGGGGGAGTAACTTCGACTTTGAATGATAAAGGTTAATTGCATAAAGGATATTTTTGGTAGCGTTTGTATTTTTAGCCGAGTCGAGAATAAGAGTACCACGTGTGTTAGTCGTTCCCAAAGCGGAGGAATCTTGAACTGGAAGGGGAGTGAGTCATGCGTGAGAGGACAAAATTCCCTTGGTTGGATATCAAAATTGCATATACTTTACTCTAATAAATCTATACTTGTTAAACAACAGACATTATTTTTAATTACATGACCTATAATAATATGAAAAGAGTTGTAAATTAAGTACTAGTTTGGGCGATAGTAATACAGTACTGTTACCAAGCGAAACAATTTGAATATTTAACAATGACTCCTGAGTTCATCACATTTCATTCTCGATTATCAGTTATTCTTGGGCTCGTCAATAGCCTCAAGACTGGGACATTCAATGACATGGACTGTCTTTTCGGGCTGGCATAGCCTCGAACCAAAAATTTTCACTCATGTACTATTACGTCCGGCCAGTCTAAACTCATCACATAATTCAATAATTGTTTCATAATCACTCGGGCTTGCTTAGCCTCGAGGAACGATTCGAAATTACATATCCTTACAACCACTAAATTCACTTTAACACTCCCAATATTTCTAACCTATTAATAAAAGAAGAGGAAAAAAACGGTTGATGAGTTAAATTCGCTTTTCCATTACTGATCACATTAACTTTCAAAACTCTGTACATTATCTATCAAGAAAAGGTTCACCTGATTGATTCATAATTCAATTGCTACTACATTCAGTTATAAATCTATTTGTGGGTAGTGTAAGTGTGTGTGTACAACAACTCTATGGGCAATATCACATGATGGCCTCGTGCAACCCCAAAGTCACGGTGTCTGTGGACTGAAACAACGTCTGTTACCCACAACGTCTGGTTAGCCAATGCTATGTTAAGCTTTTAACAACATTACTTCATACTGTTCACGACAAGCAAGAATTAAAACAAGCAAGGGGGGAGAAAGGAGGAATGTGTACAGCTCACCTGAAACAACGTCTGTTACCCACAACGTCTGGTTAGCCAATGCGGCTTAGCTGGGCACATAGGGACGCTACTGCTAGTCAAATGAGACTGTGTTTTTGCGATATGGTGGGTTTTAATTCTCTTCACTATTTATATAGTAGAGTACACATGACGTTAGGACTTTTGATTGAATTGGGGAAAATTTGGGATTCATTCCTTACTACAGTTAAAAACTGAATTTACCGCCATCCCGCCCTGAGTTTGGGGTAGCTTATGCCATCTAGTGACGGCTAAGGCATGCGGAACTACTTGATCCTCACAAATTACATTATCATTGCCTTTTCTGACTAATAATTTCACATATTTGGTTTCTAGCAGCTTCATTAGCAAGCATTTCACAACAATGATACGGAAAGAATTGCATACCCATTATTATTCTGTTTAAGGTTTAAACTTGGCGCCCGGCGACAACGCACCACAAGCAAGGGGATGTTGCCCACATCTGTTATTCGTTACCTACCAGATGGGTGAACTCCCATAGCTCAACACTCCCAGTTACATTACCTATGCATAGATACAGAGATATATACATATAAAATTAAAGTTGTCCCTATATCGATCATTAACACATGAACTACTATTTAGAACAGGAGCCTTATAGACTAGTATTCAGATTACACTCTAACGTAGAAATTACAGTACCTCTAAACATATACATGAATACTAAATTTGTGGCATTACACGGCTTCCACGTTCGGAAGACAAATTTTACCCAAGTCAGTCATCTATGACATTTGTATGGATGGAATGTTGTTACCCCTATAACTGCTATTAACACTTTGAATTGGAACATTTTTTTTTCCCCCCACAATCGGTGACACCTGTCAGTCCACATTAAACACCTAGTGCATACCTCAGAAGGTCGCTTACTCACTTCATTAGGAGGTATGATCACTCCTTACACTTGATGTGATGAGGGAACTTATGCCCCAGTCAGCCTCAGGTTTTCGAGGATAGCTTGTCGCTCACCGGAGCTTGACAGGGTCTCTCGAGAGTGAGATCACCACGGGGGCGCTTCCTTCCACTCTTCCATTAGCATTCGCATTCACTCGGTTCTTTTGTTTCCAGCATTCCGCTCACAAGAAGGTGAGGGCTCATTCTCTCCTGAAGACTACACTACCTCACAAACGGTGCTAACTGTAAGGCGAGGGGATTGATCACTCCCCTCGAAGTAAAGCACTCCCCAGTTGCAACTGGAACACTTTTCTTTCTTTTTTTTCTTTTTACACCCTCTCCTCGGGGATGAGTCCACCCGGAACACAACCTCAGGCAGTTATGTTTCACAACATTCGTCTCATGCACTTATCTCTACTTTTCTGTTTAACACTCCTCTATGAGCCTCCGAGGGGCATTCCTCACTCGCGGTGGTAATCGCTCATCTTCGTGCTCCGGAGCGAGCTCCTGTTGCAACAGTTCTAAGAGCCATTCCTCGGTACGGTAATATGGTTTTACCTTTTCAGCAGCCCTTTCTATTCTCTTGCCACTAAATACATTTTCAATGATATAAACACTTCCCTCTAGCAACACTTCGATCACTTTATACGGGCTGTCCCATTTGGCATTCAGTTTCCTACAGGTACCCGGCTGTATGGTTTCTTTTTTCGGCCACACCAAGCTATTGACCCCAACCTTCTGCACTCTCCTCCACCTGTTGGCCACATCCCGGTATCACCTGGTCATCTTTTGGTGGGTTCTTTTAATAAGGGTGTGTGCTATCGCTAGGTCGTCCTCCTCTGCGTCCACAGAAGGCAGTGAGGTACCAATGAGGCGAGGGGAATGGCGTGAGAAGAAGGCATAATAGGGCTGTTGTCCCGTGCTCGAGTGCACCGCTTGATTTATGACGGTTTGGCACGACTGGAGCAGCTGAGGCCAACGTAAGGGGTGCCCATTGCAGAGGGATGCTAGGATACTTTTCATAGTCCTATGCATCCTTTCGGTGGTGGAATTTCCCTGGGGATGATAAGGGGTGACGTAGAACAAGTCCACCTGGTTCCTCCGGCAGAACTTCTTGAATTCTCTACTCGTGAACTCTCCGCTGTTGTCCAGGACGATACCTCGTGGCGTCCCAAAGTCGGTCAAGTATTGCCCAAGACAGTGTATGATGTGTTGTGTATGAGTTTGGAAGAATGGTGTAATTGTTAAAATTCCGAAGAAGGGAGACCTGAGTGAATGTGGTAATTGGAGGGGAATCTCTTTGTCACCGATAGCTTTGAAAGTTTTCAGTAGAGTGTTGTTAAATAGGTTGGAGCCAGTGGTTGAGGGTATTCTGAGGGATGAACAGGCTGGTTTTAGAAAGGGACGTGGTTGCAATGATCATATCTTTATAGTTAGGCATTTGATGCAGCAAGTTAATGAAATGAGAGTACCGTTAAGTCTTTGTTTTGTTGATTTTGAAAAGGCTTTTGATAGTGTTTCGAGAGAGACTATGGGGAAAATCATGAGACATTATGGAATACCAGAGGAGTTTGTGAGGGTCATTATGAACATGCATGGGGACACATTTTGTAAAGTGATGGTTGATGGTTGTCTGAGTGATTCGTTTGAAGTCAAGTCCTGAGTAATTCAAGGTGGTGTTCTATCGCCTTTATTATTTATATTGGTCATTGATTACATTATGAAACGTGTTGCAACAGAAACCGGTGCAGGTATACTTTGGGGAGAGAACAGGAAACTTTTGGATTTAGATTATGCAGATGATATAGTTTTGATTTGTGATGGGCCAGAAGAGATGCAGAGAGTGTTGGACTGTTTGGTGAGTGAAGGTCGCAAGGTGGGTTTGGTTATTAATTGTGGAAAAACTGAAATAATCAATATGAATATGGAAAATGCGCAGGAATGTGTAACTGGAGGTATGGTTGTAAAGCATGTTGATAGGTTTAAATATTTAGGTACTTATTTAGCCAAGGATGGTTCTTTGAACTTTGAATTCGAGGAAAGGTTAAAGAAGGCTAATCAGGCAATGGGAATGCTTAAAAATATTTGGAATAATAACAATTTTTCTGTTCATACAAAAATCAAACTTTATAAGGTAATGGTTAGGAGTATCTTAATTTATTGACACGAGTCTTGGTACAGCACAGTGACTATGGAAAATAAATTCTTGGTGTTTGAAAATAAAGCACTTAGAAGAATATTAGGAGTTAAGTGTGGGAAAGGATACCAAATAGTAGAATTAGAGAAATAACGGGAGTGCAGCCGATCGATGAATATGTTAGATTCTCACGATGGAAGTGGCTAGGACATGTGTATAGGAGACAGGGAATAGTACGAGGTACACCAGGGTGGGTGGCACTTGGTAGGAGAGGTAGAGGAAGGCCAAAAGAGACGTGGGTGAGGACAATGAGACGGGAAGCTGGAGATGAGTGTTGGGGAGATCTTGAGGAGTTAGCACAAGATAGGATGTGGTGGTGTGAGTTCATCGAGGCCCTATGCATCCCCGAGGGTGCCACAGGAAATGATTGATTGATTGATTGATTGTATGTTTGTCTCTGAGTGGGTAATATTTCACAAACCTACTGCAGTGATTTATCACAGTAAGGTCATATCGGTAGCCCTGAGCTCCAGCAACCATATCGGTCAAGTCGATCCCGATACGTTCCAATGGTTTAGTTACAGGCGGGAAACCTTTCCAAGGTTGCTGTAACCCAGTTTCACCTTTGAATCTTTAACAAGTGGGACACTGTTTCACATACTCGCATACATCTACTTTTAGATTTGGCCAATAGAATAGCTCTTCTGCCTTTTTGATGGTTTTCTTTTG
The DNA here is from genome assembly GCF_032717465.1 of Coenobita brevimanus. NCBI lineage: Eukaryota > Metazoa > Arthropoda > Malacostraca > Decapoda > Coenobitidae > Coenobita > Coenobita brevimanus. The sequence goes on along the minus strand of NC_137011.1, from coordinate 20,015,263 downwards.
ACCTAGATGTCCTGAGATTTCATGAGCGTGTTTTATAGCTTCTTTTGTTAATGACTTAGGAATCACCAAACAGTATTGGATGCTACAATAATTTGTTTCCTGAGCAAAATATAATAGTTCGTCAATCAACACAAACTGCCTCAACATGGCTTTCGGTAGTCTTTTAGTAGGGAGCTTCTCACTCTGCAAGTACTTAGCTAACTCATCCCACATGGGTTCTTCTCGCTGCTTATTTCTCACTTCGTCTCAGCTAAATCCAAGCCAGTTGGTTTCTGACTGGTGGAATATCACTCTGACAGGTCTAGAAAGCTGATCGGCGACTACATTATATTTACCCTTGACATATTGCACGTTGTAGTTGTACTCACGCATCTCAAGAATCCATCAGTTCATACGTGGGGATTTTGTTTTTCGCTTAAAAATGCTGGTATGCGGGTGATGGTCTGTCAAGATAGTAAAGTGGGAACCCCACAGGTAATGGTGGAAGTTGCGGCATGTGAGAACGACTGCCAATGCTTCTTTGTCAGTTGTGGAATATTTTCTCTCGCAGGAATTGAGCTTTTTGGAAAAGTAACCAATAGGTAAGTTGGAGTTGTCTGGTTGTATCTGGCTCAATACGCCACCAATATGGGTGTTGCTCGCGTCGGTGGTTACAATGAATGGTCGAGTCACACAGGCTCTTACCAATACTGGCGCATTCACTAAACACAAATTCAATTGAACAAACGCGGATTGGCACTCGTCTGACCATTCGAACGCTACTCCGGATCTTGTTAACTTAGTAAGGGGAGCTGCTATTTTCGCGAACGAAGGTATGTGTTTTCGGTAGAACCCGCACATCCCAAGGAATCTCCGGACTTCTTTGACTTTTGTGGGTTTTTTCATTTTGTTGATAGCCTCTATGTTTTTTGGGTCCAGTTTACTCCCGGCCGCTGAGATTTTATGGCCGAGAAAGGTTACTTCTTTTAATCCGAAAAGACATAAGCTTAAATTTAGTTTGGTCCCATTCTGTGTCAGTAAAGTGAATAGATGCTGTAAGCGACTCTACAACATGGGGAAGTCATCAGCCCAAATTATTAAATCGTCCAAATAATTCTTTACCCAGCCTTGTTTCAACAATGGAGTAAGAATGTCTTGCATTCATCGGGAATATATGGCTGATGAACATTTTATTCCGAATGGTAAGCGCCTAAATCTGTAAAGGATGACTCCATCACTGAATATGGTTAAATCACGGCTCTCCTCGTCCAACATGATTTGAAAATATGTCTCACATATATCAAGAGTCACATAGTAATTATGACCTGCGGCCTGCTCGACTAATTCTTCTAGCCTGGGCAGTGGATAGATATCCGTGGCTAGATGTTGATTCACGTGACGATAATCTAAACACATGCGCTTGCTGCCGTCCGGTTTGTTAACTAATACAATAGGAGATAACCAGGCAGGTGTTGATCTTTCAATAATTTCTCTCTCTTCCATGTCTTGCAACATTTCAGCGATCACCTGTTTAGCTTGTTCAGGATATCGATAGATCAGTCCACGGCTGGGCTGTGGGTCTGCTACTTTAATGTGAACGGGGGGACCACTGACGGTTCCTAGTTCTTTCTCCAAAATGAAGAGGGGATCGTGTTGCAGAATTACGTTAGCTAGTTCTCCTTGTTGAGCTAAAGCTAAGTGAGGCCATGTCTGTTCGTCAATTAGTTTTCGGAGTCATTGAAGACGAGTTCTGCTTTCATCAGTTCGATCACTGGTAGGGATCAGGTCATTATGAATTTTGGTAACTGAGCTGACTGTACTTTCAGGAGGGTCGTCAATAATTTCATATGAGCCTAGAATGGTACCTTTCCGAAACAGTTTATCTTGTTTAGCTCCATTATTGAGGGGTAAATAGACTAAACCCTCTGAATTCACTTGCAATATGTAAGGGTGACTATTATGACTGAAACGTGCTTGTGGGTAGAACAATAAATTGGTTTTAGGCTCCTCACTGACTGGCACAGCTATGAATCTGGTTTGATATGGGGTGAGCCTCTCTACTGTTAAGAGATTAATCTGTTTCAACTGTTGAGGGTTCCTGACGGCCCTGATAGGTGTGGCCTGGACTCGCTCAACTTTTCCTTTCCGCCGCGGAACATAGTTTACGACGTATGGGGCTCCTCCCCACGTCAGTGCTCGTTGGCACCATTCCAGATCAACGGAGACTGTCTGAGGACATCACATCCCAACAACATATCAGTAGTCAAGTAGGCGTTCGGGACGACTGGACACCACTGTTGATGAACTTTCTCGTCTCCCACTCTGATCTCTACTTTGACCATACCCAGGATACGGAGCGGCACTCCTGTGACTCCCTGTAATCTTGGTGGATTTCTCCTCGTGTTTATTTCTGTTCCTAACCGCTTCACGGTGGCCTCTTTGAGTAAGGTGTAACCACTCCCTGTATTAACTACGGCTTCCACTACTTTATTATTCATGCTGACACTTATCGTGGACGATGTTATGCCTGCGGTTAGTCAAATAGACTGATGGGGGAACTTTGGTTGGCGGTCTGCCTCGCATTTGGACTGGGTTGGTGAAATCTGTTATTGCTCCGCGTCGCTGCGCTGTGGTTTATACGACCTGAGCAATCATGACTGCCTGTACGACATCCCAACGTACAGCAATCAAAACTGGCCTGGTGGTGGTTTTGCCCAACATTCTTGCAACGTGTGTGAACTCTTCAGACAATAACTACAGTATTTCGCCTCGGTGTTACAGGAGGAGTAGATTGTTTTTGGTTGAGTTGTTCTAAATTTGTTTTCAAATCCCTTAATTGAGCTTTCAATTCAGTCACTTCCTTGTCTGACTCGGGTTGACGGTTATTATGGGATGGTCTTGGTGGAGTATCCACTACATTTGTATGTGTGGGAACTTCTCTTTTATTGTCCCTATCTGGCATTGCATTAACTCGGGTGGTGTACCTCTCTTCGAGAAGCTGCCTCTCATTATCGATCCTGTCATTGAATTAACGGTGTGGATATTCGTCATCAAGGTAACCTTCCAATTTTTCCCTGGACTCGAGTGGAAGACCATACCACAATTTCTTCTTAATTTGTTTATCTCGCGAGGGAAACTTTTCTTTTGGAAACTTCGTTTCAAGAGCCACGTCCTTACACAAACGCCTGGGGTGATTCTTCCCAGTCATAAGTCAAACTTTCTAGCTCTTGCCATGCTCGATCTACACTCAATTCAATGGCAAACTCCGCGCTCAAGAATTTTTTTAGTTCGGGCCATGACAGTGCAAAATGTTTCTTTTGGTAATTATGGATGAAAGTGGCCAGTTCGGAACCCATTCGACTTTTGGCAACTTGGATTCTGATTGCATTACTGGTATCAACTTGCTCAACCGCCTCACAAGACATTTCGAGGCGAGTTGTGGCCTCTATCCCTTGAAGCTGATTTAATTCCAAAATTGGAATATTGTGCGGTTTTATGAGAGAGACCCGTGAAGTCATGGTGTGCAAACAAGGGGTCGAGTGTGAAGGCAACGTTCTATTCACAGTGCCGAATTGCTTATCCACCTCATCTAATTGGATAGTTACATGATCTCTCATTGTATGGGACGGATGATCAGTTTCAGGCTGTGATTGTCCAAATAATTGTCCATACAGAGACATGGTGACCCTAATTATCTTTTCCACCCTTACTCAGAAAATTAGATTTTGGAATGCTTTCTCTCTTTTGGTGTTTGTGAAAGAATTGTGGATTTTGTTTGTGAACACTTACATTACCTTTGAGTAGGTCTAGTCACTTACATCGTCTCTGTAGGCCTCAATAATTTTGATAAACTTTGCGTTCACTCGCTCTCTAACTGCGCCTCTCCAGTGTACTCCATCATCTAGATTATTACTATAGTAAGCCCAGTTAAAATGCAGGTTTTGATTAGGCAAGTGTCGGCGAACTTCTGATTGACAGAGTTCCTTACGGTTTTATAGTCCTCGGATGAAATAGGGGCACTTGCTCCATGGTACACTCTTGGTTCTAATTGGCAATCACCCTGGTGCGGCATTGTTTCTCTAGCTCCCTGGTAACAGTCTTTATTCTGGGTAGTATTTTGGTCAATCTCATTACTTCCAATCCACAAAAATACAAGGTCACATTCCTACTCCAATGCAGAATTTAATCGGGGGTCCTGAAAGAAAGTCCTAACCTTGCCCGCACTTGCCTGAAAGATTCTAAACTCCACGTCCTGAACATAGAGTTACGGAGGTATTTGGGAGTGACCAACAAATGCTACCCTTAACATTCTCACTCTCTTTGCTAGTCACTTCCCTTCACTTTCTCACCAACGCCACTAACTGGGGAACGATGATCCCACCGCTGTGCCACCAGTGTAACGATAGGACTTTTATCCCACCGTTGTTCATCAGTGTAACGATGAGAAATTGGATTTCCCACCGTTGTTGTTCCTCAGTGTAATGATGGTAATTTTTTCCTTATCATTTGTTATCAGGTTTGTTCTCTTTAACTTACTTGTTGATAATAGGCTACAAAGGGTACTCAACTTAGTCTCCCCTCAATGACAGATAAAGTATTCATCAAAGAAAAAAAAACGAAGGAGGGGGGAGTAACTTCGACTTTTAATGATAAAGGTTAATTGCTTAAAGGATATTTTTGGTAGCGTTTGTATTTTTAGCCGAGTCGAGAATAAGTTAGTACCACGTGTGTTAGTCGTTCCCAAAGCGGAGGAATCTTGAACTGGAAGGGGAGTGAGTCATGCGTGAGAGGACAAAATTCCTTGGTTGGATATCAAAATTGCATATACTTTACTTTAATAAATCTATACTTGTTAAATAACAGGGATTTTTTTTAATTACATGACCTATAATAATATGAAAAGAGTTGTAAATTAAGTACTAGTTTGGGCGATAGTAATACAGTACTGTTACCAAGCGAAACAATTTGAATATTTAACAATGACTCCTGAGTTCATCACATTTCATTCTCGATTATCAGTTATTCTTGGGCTCGTCAATAGCCTCAAGACTGGGACATTCAATGATATGGACTGTCTTTTCGGGCTGGCATAGCCTCGAACCAAAAATTTTCACTCATGTACTATTACGTCGGGCCAGCCTAAACTCATCACACAATTCACTAATATTTCATAATTACTCGGGCTTGCTTAGCCTTGAGGAACGATTCGAAACTACATATCCTTACAACCACTAAATTCACTTTAACACTCCTAATATTTCTAACCTATTAATTAAAGAAGAGAAAAAAAAAAACGGTTGATGAGTTAAATTCGCTTTTCCGTTACTGATCACATTAACTTTCAAAACTCTGTACATTATCTATCAAGAAAAGGTTCACCTGATTGATTCATAATTCAATTGCTACTACATTCAGTTATAAATCTATTTGTGGGTAATGTAAGTGTGTGTGTACAACAACTCTATGGGCAATATCACATGATGGCCTCGTGCAACCTCAAAGTCACGGTGTCTGTGGATGGAAACAACGTCTGTTACCCACAACGTCTGGTTAGCCAATGCTATGTTAAGCTTTTAACATTACTTCATACTGTTCACGACAAGCAAGAATTATAACAAGCAAGGGGGGAGAAAGGAGGAATGTGCACAGCCCACCTGAAACAACGTCTGTTACACACAACGTCTGGTTAACCAATGCGGCTTAGCTGGGCACATAGGGACGCTACTGCTAGTCAAATGAGACTGTGTTTTTGCGATATGGTGGGTTTTAATTCTCTTCACTATTTATGTAGTAGAGTACACATGACATTAGGACTTTTGATTGAACTGGGGAAAATTTGGGATTCATTCCTTACTACAGTTAAATACTGAATTTACCGCCATCCCGCCCTGAGTTTGGGGTAGCTTATGCCATCTAGTGACGGCTAAGGCAAGCGGAACTACTTGATCCTCACAAATTACATTATCTTTGCCTTTTCTGACTATTAACTTCACATATTTGGATTCTAGCAGCTTCATTAGGAAGCATTTCACAACAATGATACGGAAAGAATTGCATACCCATTATTATTCTGTTTAAGGTTTAAACTTGGCGCCCGGCGACAACACACCACAAGCAAGGGGATGTTGCCCACATCTGTTATTCGTTACCTACCAGATGGGTGAACTCCCATAGCTCAACACTCCCAATTACACTACCTATATATATATATATATATATATATATATATATATATATATATATATATATGTATAAATGAATTTGTCCCTATATCGATCATTAACACATGAACTACTACTTAGAACAGGAGCCTTACAGACTAGTATTTAGATTACACTCTAACTTAGAAATTACAGTACCTCTAAATATATACATGAATACTAAATTTGTGGCATTACACTAGGAATGTAATAGGAAGATTGTTGGATGTGAGAGTTCTGAGAGGGTGGAGGTATGTCTGACCACTACCTGGTGGAGGGAAAGTTGAGAGTAGGTAAGAGATGGGTAAGAGCTAGGAGGGTTAGGTGTGGCAAGGAGGTTTTGAAAGTGAGGTAGTTGGATAAAAGAGAGAAACTGATAGAGTATCAGGAGAAATTGAAAGATGAGTGGAACACAGTGAAAGATCAGGAAAATGGCAGTGTGGAGGAGGAATGGCAGTTGTTTAAGAGTGCTGTGGTGGGGCATGCAGGAGACGTGTGTGGTGTGAGACGTGTGGGTGGTGGTGTAACAAAAGGAAGTGAATGGTGGTGCGAGGAAGTAAGTATGGCTGTGGCTGAGAAGAGACATGCATATGAAGTGTGGCTGCAGAGGAAGGATGAGGTGTCATATGAGAGGTATAAGGAAAAGAGGAATAGGGCGAGAAGGGCTGTGCGTGATGCTAAAGTGGCAGCAGATGAGAGGTGGGGTAAGCAGTTGACTAAAAATTCTCCTAAGAGTAAGAAAATGTTCTGGAAGTAGGTGAAAAGGGTGCGAAAGGGAGAGTCTGGGAAGGAAGAGCGAGTAAAAGCAGAGGATGGAAGGATGTTAACTGAGATAGATGCGGTAAGGAAGAGATGGGTAAAGTATTTTGAAAGATTGTTAAATGTAGATTAGTAAGAGAGAGTAAGAAGAGAGTGGATGAGGAATTTGGAAGGAATTTGAGTGTAAAGTGGAGGGACTGTAAGAAAATGTTCTGGAGAGAAGTGAAAAGAGTAAGACAGGGTGGAAGTGAAGTAAGCAGGGGAGTGAAAGATAAAAATGGTAGATTACTAGTGGAGAAGAGAGAAAAAGTGAACAGATGGAGAGAACACTTTAAGGAATTGTTGAATGTAGAGGATGGAAGTAATGCGAGTATAAGTGGCTGGGGAATGGCTGGGAGAAGGAGGGAGGTGAGAAGACAGGAAGAAATCAATAGGATAGAAGTTGTGGAGGCAATGAAGAAAGTTAAATCGGGGAAAGCCCCAGGAATTGATTGCGTCTGTGGTGAAATGCTGAAGCATGAGGGAGAGATAGTAGTAGAATGGATGTGGAAGATGTGCAGATTGGCCTGGGAGGAAGGTAGAGTCCCGGAGGATTGGAAGTCAGGTATAATTATTCCCTTGTACATAGGAAAAGGGGAAAAAGAAGTGTGTGGTAATCATAGGGACATTTGTCTTCTTAGTATAATAGGAAAAGTGTATGGCAGGATACTTATAGACAGAGTTAGAGAAAGAACAGAGAAATTAGTTGGAGAACAGGGAGGCTTTAGGAAGGGAAGAGGTTGTGTAGATCAGATATTCATTCTTAGATCTTTAGTGGAAAAGTTTCTAGAGAAGGGAAAGAAGTTGTATGCGGCTTTCATGGATTTGGAGAAAGCATATGACAGGGTGGATAGACAAGGATTGTGGAAAGTGTTAAGAATATATGGAGTAGATGGGAAGTTGTTGAATGCTGTGAAGAGTATGTACGATGGTGCGAAGGCTGCAGTGCGTGTGGATGGTGAACTAAGTGAATTTTTCTCTTTGAAAGTTGGTTTGAAACAGGGATGTGTCATGTCTCCATGGTTGTTCAATCTGTACATGGATGGGGTAATAAAAGAGGTACAAGGTAGGGTAGTGGATGTTGGAGTGGCCCTGGTGAGAGAGGATAGTGTTTGGAAACCCCCTGTACTGTTGTTTGCAGATGATACTGTGTTGTTGAGTGAAGACGAAGGGAAGCTGCAAGGCTTGGTGGATGAGTTTGGGAGCGTGTGTAAGAAACGGAATCTAAAGGTGAATGTAGGGAAGAGTAAAGTGATGGTCTTTGAGAGAGGTGAAGTTAGTGAATGTACAGCGAGGTTGGATGGTGAGGAACTGGAAAATGTGAGTACGTTTAAGTACTTGGGTAGTGTGATGAGTAAGGATGGAGGTTTGGAGGGTGAAGTGCTTGAAAGGGTACAGCAGGGAAGAAAGGTTGCTGGTTCTTTGAAAGCAGTGATAAGAAACAGGGAAGTGAGCATGGAAGTGAAAAAGTTACTACATGACAGTATTGTGATACCAACTCTAACGTACGGAAGTGAAGCTTGGACATTGTTGGAAGGACACAAGTCAAGAGTGAGAGCAGTGGAAATTAGTTATTTAAGAGGAGCCTGTGGAGTCACGTGGAAAGACAGGCTGACGAATGAAGATATAAAGAAGCGTTGTGGTGTGGATGTGGATGTGATAGGAAGCGTTATGAGAAACACACTGAGGTGGTTTGGCCATGTGGAGAGGATGGAGGGTGAAAGACTGACGAAGAGAGTGTATGTGAGTGAGGTGGAGGGGGGAAGAGGGAGGGGGAGGCCGAGGATGAGATGGAGGGATGGGGTGGAGAGGTATATGAGAGAGGGGTGTGTGAGTTGGGAGCAGGGCAGTGAAATGGCGGGGGACAGGGCGACTTGGAAGCGATTTGTTTGTGGCCACCCCAAACGGGATTGAGGCGTCTGGCAATAGATAGATAGATAGTTAAATGTAGAGGAGGAAAGGGTGGCTGAGATTGTGGCAGATGGAAGGGTGCAAGGAATAAATGTGTTGGGAGAGTTGAATGATTCTTTGATCACGAAGGAGGAAGTGCAGAAGGCAGTAAAGGAGATGAAAACAGGGAAAGCTGCAGGTTTGAATGGGTGCGCTGTAGAATGCCTGAAGGGTGGTGGAGTGGCTATTGTTGACTGGTTAGTAAGATTGTTGAATGTGTGCTTTGTGAAAGGTATGGTGCCAGTTGACTGGGCAAGTGCTTGTGTGGTCCCGTTGTATAAAGGCAAGGGTGATATGTATGAATGTACTAGCTTTAGGGGTATAAGTCTGTTGAGTGTTGTAGGTAAGGTGTATGGTAGAGTGTTAATTATGAGAGTTATAGATGGTACAGAGGAAGTGATTGGTGATGAGCAGTGTGGCTTTAGGAGACGGAGGGGATGCGCAAATCAGGTGTTTGCTGTGAGACAAGTGTGTGAAAAGTATTTAGCGAAAGGCAAGGATGTGTTTTGAGCATTCATGGCTTTAGAGAAAGCATATGATAGAATTGATAGGGAGGCTTTGTGGACTGTTTTAAGACTGTATGGACTTGATGGTAGGTTACTGAAAGGGGTGAAAAGTTTTTATGTAAATAGTACAGTATGTGTATGAGTGGGAAATGCTGTGAGTGATTGGTTTCCAGTGAGAGTGGGGCTGCGACAGGGATGTGTGATGTCGCCTTGGTTGTTTAGTATTTATATGGATGGTGTTGAAAGAGAAGGAAGGAAATACCTGTACGAGATAGAAATGGTAATTTGATGACTAAAGATTTGGATATAAAAGGAAGGTGGAAAGAGCACTTTGAATCTGTTCTAAATAGACCAATCCCAGCTGAAGAGGACATTTTGCCAGCCGAGAGAAATTTGCAGATAGAAACAGGGGATACAACCTTGGAAGAGGTAGCAAAATCTATAAAAGAGTTAAAGAATTTTAAGGCCCCAGGAGAGGATGGAATATTTCCTGAAATGCTTAAAGTGGAAAATGATGAGTTGATGAATGCGCTTTTGAAACTTTTTAATGTGGCTTGGGATAATGGTGGAATTCCAGAAGAGTGGAAAAATGGAGTGATTATAAAAATATCACAAAAGGGAGATTTAAGTGTGTGTGGCAATTGGAGGGGGATAACTTTGACACCTGTAGTTGCAAAAGTCTTTTCCAAAATCTTGCTGAACAGAATAGAGGTAGTAATTGACAAATTTTAAAGAGAAGAACAAGCAGGATTTAGAAAGGGTCGAGGTTGTAATGATCAGATTTTTATTTTTATTGTAAGGCATCTAATGCAACAAGCTAATGAGATGAAAATGCCACTTAGTATGTGTTTTGTGGATTTTGAAAAGGCGTTTGATAGTGTTTCACGTGGAGCTATGTTGAAAATTATGAGATTCTATGGTATTCCAGAAAAGTTCTTAAATATTATTAGAAGCCTACATGAAGGTACTTTTTGTAAGGTAATGGTGGGTGGTTCTTTGAGTGATCCATTTCAAGTTAGGTCAGGAGGGATTCGAGGAGGAGTTCTTTCACCATTGCTGTTTGTTTTGGTTATGGATTATGTTATGAGAAAGGCTGTAAGGAGAACAGGTGCAGGAATTAACTGGAAAGCAAATAAGAAGCTGATAGATTTGGACTATGCTGATGATATTGTACTGATTTGCGGAAGTATTTACGAGATGCAGAGGGTGCTTGATTGTCTGGTGGAGGAAGGAGAAAAAGTGGGATTAGTAATAAATTGTGGAGTGACTGAAATTATTAATATGAACGTGGAGAACCAAATCAATTGTGTAATTGGGAATAATGTGGTGAAGAATGACGAAAACTTCAAATATCTGGGAACGATTGTATCATCCAATCGATCATTAAACAATGAAACTGAGGAGAAGATTAGACAGGATTGGCGAGCTGTTGGAATGTTGAAATCTGTTTGGAATAATAATATGCTTTCGGTACATACTAAAGTGAAAATTTATAAGTCCATGGTTAGACCAGTTTTAATTTATGGGCATGAGTCAGGTACAGTACAATTGCAACAGATCAGAAAGTATTAGGATTTGAGAATAAAATACTGAGAAGGATTTTGGGGGTGAAGTGGCAAGACAGAGTTACAAATGCATGAGTAAGGGATATTACGAGAGTGGAATCAGTTAATGAATATGTGAGACTGTCTCACTGGAAGTGGCTGAGGCACATACACAGAAAAGAAGGTAGTTTAATACAGGATGTGCCAAACTGGACTGCTAGAGAAAGAAAAGGAAGAGGTAGGCCGAGGGAAACCAGGCTGAGGACAATGAAAATAGAAACAGGAGAGGAGTGTTGGTGGGTCCTGAAGGAGATGGCAAGAGACAAATTTTTGTGGAGAGAGTTCATTAAGGCCCTATGCATCCCGTGGGATGCCACAGGAAATGATTGATTGATTGATTGATTGTGTTGTAAGGGAGGTGAATGCAAGAGTTTTAGGTGCAGGCCTGAGTCTGGTGAATGTTCATGATGGAGAGTGGAATCTGAAGCAGCTGCTGTTTGCAGATGATACTTCACTGGTGGCTGATTCAGAGGAGAGGTTGAAACAGTTGGTAGAAGGATGTGAGAAAGGAGGAAATTGAAAGTAAATGAGAATAAGAGTAAAGTGATGAAGTGTGCAAGGTTGGTAGATGGTAAGGGGATGAATATAGTTTTCAATGATGAGTTGTTTGAGGAGGTAGAGTGTTTTAAATATTTAGGGTCACATGTTGCTGTGGATGGAAGAATAGATGCAGAAGTGAAGTTTAGAATGAATGAAGTAGGAAAGGTGCTGGGAGGAATGAAAAAAGTGTTTAGATATTGTTCGCTTAGAATGGATGTAAAGAGAAGACTGTATGAGGGTGCTGTGGTACCAACTGCGTTATATGGGGCTGAAACATGGAATATGGGTGTAGCAGAGAGGAAAAGTTTGAATGTAATGGAGATGAGGAGTCTGAGGAGTATGTGTGGAGTGACGCGTATTGATCGAGTGTGAAATAATGAAGTGCGAAGGAGAACTGGAGTTGTTCGGGAGATGGCTGGTAGAGTTGAGCAGAGGGTGTTGCGATGGTTTGGGCATATGGAGAGAATGGATAATGAGCGATTGGTGAAAAAGATAACTAGATCTGATGTGAGAGGTGTAAGGCTGAGAGGGAGACCAAGAATAGGATGGATGGACAGTGTGAAGAGAGCACTGGATGCGAGAGGGATGTCTGTTGAGCAAGGAAGAGTGGCTGTGCATGACAGAAATAAATGGAGAAAAATTGTGAATGAATAAATGATGATGCAGCCCTGAGGGGATATTCTCCTGCATTTGGTCTGATCAACTAGTCAGGTCAGGTGTGGGTAAGGGGATGGGTCTTTTATGATGTGGCAGGGGTAAACCAGCTCTGCTGTCGGGTCCTGCTGCGGATGTCACTGATTGCATTGAGCAGTTGACCCTTGTGTGGTGTGGGGTGGTGAAGATCTGTCCCTTCTCCCTTTGGGGCTAAGATGAGAATGAATGTGTTTGAATAGATGAGTAAATGGGGAGTGTTTCGTCCTGTGTCGGCTACCTTCCTTTCCTTGGGGGAAGCAGCCTAGGTATATATATATATATATATATATATATATATATATATATATATATATATATATATATATATATATATATATATATATATATATATATATATATATATGTATATATATATATATATATATATATATATATATATATATATATATATATATATATATGGCTAGATTGGTTACATGACGGGGGTTCAATTGCAATAAAACCAGAATATGTTGAGAGCAAGAAGCACGTAAACAGACTAGTGATGAAGAAAAAGAAGTAGATAAATGATGATCTAGGAAGAAAAATGAATGCAAACTACACTGAAACTAGGAAGTTATTCTGGAAAGAGGTGAGGAAATGTAGAAGTAACAGCAGAAAGAAATGTGAAAGTGTGAAGGATGCAGGTGGTACATCAATAACCCATGGAATGAAGTAAGGACCAGATGGAAAGAATATTTTGAAAGCCTGATGAATGGGAATTGAGAGAGTACTGCCACTGTAAACATGATTGGTTTGGGGGATGTACAGAGAAGGAATCCAGTGCTGGGAAATATGACACTCGTACAGGTGATGAACCCTGTGAAGCGGCTGCAAAATGGAAAGCAGCCGGGGTTGATGAGATGTATGCAGAAATGATTAAGTGTATTGGAGAGAGTGGAATTAAGTGCTTGTTGAAGATATGTAAGAAGGCATGGATGAGTGAAACTGTGGCTGCAGAGTGGAAAAAGGCTGTGGTTGTACCCCTGTATAAAAATAGAGATGAACGAAGTGAGTGCAAGAATTATTGTGGCATAAATTTATTGAGTGTGGTAGGGAAGATTTTTGGAAGAATTTTTATAGGGAATTAAGGGAGATATCAGACGTCCTGGTGAATGATGTACAGGGTGGCTTTAGGAGTGGCAGGTGATGTGTGGATCAAATATTTTCAGTAAGATAGATAGTGAAGGAGGTTTGTGAGAAGGTCTATAAGGTGTTTAAGGCATTCATGGACTTAGAAAAAGCATACAGCAAAGTAGATAGGAAGTTTTTTGCTTATGTACGGTGTAAATGGTAAGCTGCTAGGTGCCGTCACGAGGTTTTATGATGGAAGTGAAGCATATGTAAGGGTAAATGGACATCTAAGTGAATGGTTCACGATTGGTGATGAGAAAAGTAAAAACACGAGTAATGGAGAGGGGGGATGGCATTGGTAATAAATGGTGATGGAATATCTCAAATTTGTTGTATGCTAATGATTTAGTACTACTTGCAAATACCGGATAAGAACTAAGTAGGCTAGTGCAAAGTTTTGCTAATGTCTGTAAGCGTCGTGCCTTAAGAGTAAATGTAGAAAAGAGTAGTGATCGTTATTGAAAGACAAGGTGCCTCCCAGTGTGATGTTACAGTGAATGGAGAGAGACCAGAACTGGTGAGAGTTCAAATACCTGGGTACAGTGATAGAAAAGAGAGGAAATTGTGCAAAAGAAGTGGAAAGTAGAGCGACACAAGGAAGAAAAGTAGGTGGTGTAATGCAGGCCTTGATAAGAAACTGGGGCTTCAGTGTTGCAGCTGCACGAGGCTTGCATGAAGGAGTGTTAGTGCCAACTTTAACATGATGGATGAGAGACTACAGTATGGTGTGGCATGAAAATGGAAGATCAAGAGTGAGAGCAGTGGAGATGGGACTGCTGAGGAATGTATGTGGAGTACAGAGAGTGGATAGGATACGAAATAATGTGATTCGTGTAAGATGTGGAGTGTGGAAGTCTGTGGACACCAGAATTGAAGAGAATGTACTGAGTTTGGATGGTCATGTGGAGAGAATGGATAACAATCAAGTGGTGAGAAAGATACTGTATATCTGAGCGAATCTGAAGGAGGAAGGAGGCCAGGTAGGCCAAGGAGAATGTGGAGGGATATGGTTGATGATGTGTGAGGAAGAGAGGTTTGGAAGTCGGTGAGGCTAGGGGACTGAAAAGAGATGGAGGTGGCTGGATGAATATTGTGGAGAAACCCTCGTTTTAATGTGACAGCGTCCGGATTGACTCTATCCGATACTTTTATGTGAAGCCACAGAATGTGGTGGATATTTTTGGCGTATCAAATACAGCTAGCATTCCAGGGACTTGAATGGTGGGCGAATGGAATCGTGGCCCATTGGATTGGGCAAATGTGGACTGTCTGGACGTTGCTACTCCTCACCCTGCACAAGGACGGGGAAAGGAGGTCCGGATGATGATGATGATGATGAATGAGATATATATATATATATAGATCTAGATATATATATATATATATATATATATATATATATATATATACAGGGTGTAACGCGGTGTATGACAAAAACTTACATCAATGATCTCTCATGCAATTCTGAGTATATTTTGTTCTATAACATATACTCTCTGCGACCCCAGTTCACTACCCAACATTCGGCTGTGTATGTGTAAAAGTTTCGTGGCTAGCATGTGCCACTGGGTGGGAGCTTCGCAGGGCGACGAGAGACGAGTATTATTAGCTCATACTGTACTGTACATAAAAATCCCATATCCTATCAGTACAAACGATTTTTAAGAAACTTTACGTAGTTTATTGATTCTTTAACATCGTCATGCAATTCTGCAATTCTTTTGCACAAATCGACACTAAATTAAGGATTAAATTCAAATTTTAAAGCTTGTGAGAGAGTAGGGAGGGAGGAGAGGGGCTGGTGTGTTGTTGCCAGTTATGTAATGTGTGGTTTGTAGGATATTGCTAGCAGCATTATCATAACACCCGCAGCTCATTCAGTGGAAAAACATTTTTATAGTGGGTGACTAGCGTCACTGTAAGTCAGGAGTAATATTTTTATTCAATAACATTTATCTGCTGCAAGTTAACGTTCATATGATGCTGACGTGAGAAAAGTGACACAGGCTTGCCAATGTAACGATTATGCAGCTAGACATATTTTTTGCTTCTACCTAGCGACACTACTTAACATCTGGCAACATGATATCTAGCTACATTTTGAATATTTTTGCCATTTTTAGGTGATAATCTAGAGATTTAATCGTATTTTCTATCAATGTTTTGCAGTGTTTACTATCTACCGACATTCTAGCAAGTTTTCATGACTAAAGTAGCAAGATTGATGATAAGGACTTGGCATCCCTGCATCCACTGTCATTACTCATTTGAAAGGGAAAATTTGCAGGTGAGGCACACACTTCAAATACTGTTCTCTGCGTTCAGCTGTTCACTGGGTTCAGTTTCACTTGTTCATGAATATGCAGATACCGTCTATTTTTACAGATTCTGAGATGGTAATCCCAGTGTTGCAGAGAGGAATGCCGTGGAGATACTCAGTTGCACCACGTTTACTTGCAGCAGAAAAATTGTAATAAATAATATTCTTCCTCACTTAAAGTTAGGCTAATCTCCCTTTACAATAATGTTTTTCCACTGAATGAGCTGTGGGTGTTACGATAATGCTTCTAGCAATATCCTACAAACCATTCATTACATAACTGGCAACAAAACACCACCCCTCTCCTCCCTCCCTACTCTCTCACAAGCCATAAAATTTGAATTTAATTCTTAATTTACAGTCGATTTGTGCAAAAGAATTGCAGAATTGCATGACGATGTTAAAGAATCAATAAACTACGTAAAGTTTCTTCTTAAAACTCGTTTGTACTGATAGGATATGGAATTTTTATGTTCAGTACAGTATGTGCTAATAATACTCGTCTCCCATCGCCCTGCGAAGCTCCGACCCAATGGCACATGCTAGCCACGAATCTTTTACACTTAAACAGCCGAATGCTGGGTAGTGAACTGGGGTCGCAGTGAGTATATATCATAGAACAAAATATACTCAAAATTGCATGATAGATCATTGGTGTAAGTTTTTGTCATACGTCGCGTTACACCATGTATATATACATACATACGTACAGTCGTCAGCATAAATTCGCTGCAAGTCTGCTCGTGTGAAGTGAGTCCTTTTGTCTGGCAACAGTGTAAGAGGACTAGTGCCACGTAGACTTTTATACACTTTAACGACGTGTTTTTTAAAAGTGGCACTAGAGGCTGGCTAGAGTACAATATTATGTATACAGTATTTAATTAGTACAAAAAAAAGTGCAAAAGCTAACAAAATGTTATGAAACGACGTGCGAGCGTAATACTATGACATTCCTCATAACAGTGTCTAAACTCCCTTCCCCTGTCTCCTCCTCTCTACTCCTGATGTCCCCCCACCCCTCCTTTCCCATCCTACTCCCCACTCACGTTCATGCCTCTCCACTTTGTCCTCTCCCCGCTCTCTCTACCTTCATTTATTTATCCACGGCACTAACCCGACTGGTGCATCACAATTCTCTCTTGACTGTTTACTAAACCAATATTGTCCTGTTCTCAACTGCTCGAAATCCTTTAATAAAATGTATCCAAGGCTAATTATCAATAGTCCTTCCTGTTCTTATCCCATTCTCACCCGCCCCGTCTGATTCCCACCCTTTTTATTCCAGTTGTCATTCTTTTCTCCACCCCTTGTCACTACCAACAGCCACTAGATACAGAAACGTTTGAGGTCTCGTTCTTGTGATGCATTCCTTACTGTGTGTGTGTGTGTGTGTGTGTGTGTGTGTTTAGTGAGCCTGGCTGTTGGTGGCTATTATTTCAGTAGGCGAAATTAAACAAACATTTGTGCCCATTCCTCCTACTCTCTCTCTCTCTCTCTCTCTCTCTCTCTCTCGTTCCAAGGAAAATGTTCCCATCCTCCTCATACTGTTCACTGATTCATGAAGCAGGAGCAGAACCCATCATGTTTAGAACTACTGCATCACGTTTGGAGTAAAGAGTGGGTGAAAAAGACTGAGGCATGGCAAGATACTCTCGAATGTAAGGAGCTAAAAGGTTACAGGAAGAGACAAGAAATGGAGAAGAGTGCACATTACGTAGATCTGCACCGTGGTTAAGGTAGCCAGGGTGCGGAAAGAGGGGAGTGGAAATGAAGGAGCATGGGGGTGGGTTGGTTGAGAGGTAGGGTGGGGAGGGACATGGGGTGGGTACGAGGGAGAGAGCAGAAGTTTTATCACTCTACAACATTCTTCTGTCGTCTTTTGCTCATTTTTATGCCAATCACATATACAAATTATTGCATTCTGGGCGATATATAGCACTAATTCTTACAAACACGTCTTGAAAGCGTATAAAACCCTGTGTGGCAACTAGTTCCTAGACACTGTTGCCAGACAAAACAACCACATCACACGAGCAGGCTTGCAGCGAATTTGTGCTGACGACCGTACATGCATACATGTAAATATATTCTGTGGGGAGGTTAGTAAAAACACAAGTGAGGGGCTGGAGTTTATTCTTTAACGTTTGGACCAGAGGCCTTTATCAAAGAGAATGCTATACTTGGACTGACATGAGCTGCTTAAGTACCTGTGGGATCACCCCCTCTTGCTGGCTGTGCACTCCCCCCACGACCTGACCTGAGTTTCCCGCCTCTCCTGATCGCTATTTCCGCTCTAGGCCTCCCCAGCGCAGAAGGCCATCATGATGGTTAGTTCTGCTACCCTTGTTTGCACAAATGAGAGCTGCTTCCATAGCCCTCCTTACACATTTATTTAAACTCTTATGTATTATTTGTGTCTCCTCCCATTTGGGCAAGCGGTTATACTAGGTAATGCGAACAGCTTAAGCATTTTATGTTGTGACAACTTACATCATTTTTATGTTCATAGACCCACTTTTTAAGGCCCCGAGAGGAGTTTGTTTGTTTGTTTGTTTTGCATGGAAAAAGGAACCAAAGATCAGGAGCCCATAAACCATTCCTTCCATGAAAAAAAAAATATATATATACAACAGAGAGCCAAATTCAAGATCCTTATATTTCGAGATGCCTGAACTCACGGCATTTGGAAGACTGGAGATCAGAGAATGTCGGAAATACAGACAGAGGGAGACTGTTCCAAAACTGACCTATTGCCTAAATGAAGGACTGAAATAACGATTAACTCTTACATTAGAGAGTCGGACAGAAAAGGGATGAGAGTTTGTTGCTAATGGTTGCTACGCACCTGTTGTAGAGGTGGACGGATGCAAGCAGACAGGTCAGAGGAGCAGTGACCGTTGAAGTAGCGACAAAAGATAGAGATGCAACACGGCTAAGAGACAAAGGTTGAAGGGAGTCACTAAGACGAGGAGAGTTAATGAGACGAAAAGTCTTTGACTCCACCCTACTGACAAGAACGAGATGTGAGGAGCCTCCCCACACATGAAGCTTGTATTCTATGCACGGGCGAATAAAACCCGTGCATAAAGCGAACGACTGTGCAGAGGTAAAGAAGGTATGGAGTCGGTTTAGCACACTTAATCTCCAAGAAGCAGATTTTACAAGAGGTGTAATATAATCTTTCCAAGATAAGTCCTGAGGTATATTCAAGGATGATGCAGGATTAATCTGGATATTATAAACCTCCGCCACGCTCATCGCCTCATATGAGGCGATATGCAGGCCACCCCTGGCCGCACTGATCGTTTCATATGAGGCGATGGGTCTCAGTGCCACAATTTCAAGCACCAGGAAGCATCACTGGTTTCCATGGGAACATTGACTCTCCCTCTACACCAAACTCTGCCATATCGCAGCTGCCAAATACAGCAAAATTAGTAATTCAGTTTTCGTTTGTAGCCCAGCAATGGTGGATTCCCGTTCGTGTACCTCCCATGGTGCTGGGAAAATATCGTCACTTTCACATCCATCCAAGAGTTGTAAACAACAAAAAGGACGAGCGTAATGAAGCGTTCGAGCTGAGAAACAGTTGATCTGATGAAAGAAGTCAACTTAATATTAAAATAAATTGAAAAATGACTCAGCAAAGGTAATCGTGTTGCTAAGAATTAGTGCAGTGAGGTTTGAACATTAACGGATACTCCTGTAGAAGATTTTGTCAGGTTGATAGGTGTAAGAAGTGAGTCTTTGATGCATTAAAAACAAGATTACTTTAACCCCAGTCATAGATATGAGCCAAGTCAGACATTAGGTGTGCCATAGCCTCCTCCCATGTCTGTTGAAGCAACTGCTGAGATGGATGTTGTGGGAACCAAATGGAAAGATGAAAGGTGGAATCATCAGCATATGAGTGGATAGGGATTGATGTATAGCTTAGAAGGTCACTGATAAATAACAGGAAGAGAGTTGGTGATAGGACCGAGCCCTGAGGAACACCATAGATCTAGGAGATGAATGCTGGCCGTCTACAACAGCAACTATAGAACGACCAGAAAGGAAGCTATAAAGGAAGGCACAGATAGAAGGACAGAGGCCGTAAAAGGGGAGTTGGGAAATTAAAGATTTATACCAGAATCAATCGAAAGCCTTTGAGATGCAAAGCTTTCGCCAACGTCCCGAAAGGAGGACGACCAGGAGTCTGAAAGGTTGGTGAAAAGTTCACCATTGGAGTGTCCCTGATGGAACCCATACTGATGATCAGAAAGAAGGTTGAGATAGGAAAGATGTTTTATAATTTCTCTGTTAAGAATAGACTCGATAACTTTTGAGACACAGGATGTTAAAGCAACTGGGCGACAGTTAGAGGGTTGGGAATGGTCACCGATCTTTGGGACTGGCCGAATGAAAGCAAATTTCCAGCAAATAGGAAAGGTACAAGTTGATAGACAAAGATGAAAGATTTTATTTAAGCAGGGTGTACGCACAGAAGCACAGTTCTTGATGACAACAGGAGGGGCCCCATCAGGCCCATATGTCTTGATAGTGTTGAGGCCAGTGATGGCAGAAAATACGCCAGTTGAGGAAATTTTAATGTCACCCATGAGGAAGTCAGAGGAAGGAAGCAATGGAGGAACAGCACTAGAATCACCTAAGGTGGAATTGCAGAAGTCTAAGTGAAGAGTTTTGCTTTATCATTAGAAGAAATTGCTACAGGACCATATGTATGTTTCGATGCCTGAGAGAATAACCACTGTAATGCGCATGGCACACTCAGATGGCTCCCGATCGTGGAAACAATAATCATTCCAGGGAAAATCAATGAAGTACTGCCCAGGGACATCTCAATCAGTATCTCCAAACTGCCACAACCGACGTTTCTTTGGAGGGTCCACAGGCCATACTGGAGTGATAGATAGGTTAAGGTAAGAAGGTTGTGACTGGAGAAACCCAACAGAGAGGAAAGATTAACATCATAAGCAGAAGGATTAGTTGTACGGAAGAAAGAGGACAAGTTTGTTGGAACTCTTTCCAAGGCGGTCAGGGATACGGGTAGGGTGCTGTACAAGCTGCACTAGGTCATTATGGATAGAAAAGATGTGGGATTGTTCACAAGGTGTACTAGTGAAAGGAGAGGAGAGCCAAAGGTGATGGTGAACATTGAAATCTCCTAGAATGGAGAAAGGAGAAATGGACAGGATGTGTTCCATTGTAGAAGTAAGGTAGTCGAGAAATTTTTCATAGTCAGTGGAATTAGGGGATAAGTAAACAGCACAGATATATCTAGTCAGAGAATGACAGGAAACCCAAAGCCAGAGGGTAGATAGTTCAGAACAATCAAGTTCAGGAACACGAGAGCAAATAAAGTTGTTGCGTACATATACACAATAGCCACCTTTGGCTTTGAAATGAACATAAAGAAAGTAGGAAGATATAGAGAAGGGTTTGCTGTCAGTTGCCTCAGACAGGTGAGTCTCAGTTAAGAACAGAAAGTGAGGTTTAGAGGAGGAGAGGTGGTGCTCAAGAGAGAGAAAGTTAGAGGAAAAGCCGAAAATGTTTCAGAAATAAAGAAGTTAAATCAGGCAATGGTTCCAGGCAATTTGTTAAGTGCTCACCGGGAGACGGGTGGATGGTGTGGACATTTATGGTCTCCCCCTCTCGGAACTCCTAGGCTTGGTTATTAGACACCATTAAAAAAAAAAAAATGAAAAGGAAGTGTAGCATGTAATGTGCATGTAGTTTGGTGCTGAGAGAGAAACTTGTACTGGAGAGCATGCTGACCTACTGTCTGTGTTACCAAAACATTGAAAACGTACAGCAAAGGGGGATGGTCAGGAACTAGTCCCGAGGGCTGATGAAACGGGAGCTCCAGCTCTCCCTGTCTTCAGCTTTTCACCCACATTGGGAGTACTACTGTCCTGCTCGACTGGATTCACCATAATATTCAGAAGTTTCTACAAGGTACAGCATTGTACAGACCACACTGTTCTTGATGTTATTCTTTTCCGTGTTTCTCATCTTCACGTCATTACATATTTTCTTTCCTAATAATGATGTGATGTTTATCCCAGTTCCTTTGAAGAACTCCTCCAAACATGCTGACTCTGCGGAGTTTAGGACCGCAATGGGTGCCTTCTCCATTCCAGCTTGCTATCCTTGCGTCTGTTCTTTATGTTTATAACTTTCTTTTTCAAGCTCATTAACAACCCCACTGGATAACTTAACTCTGTGAATCTCTTAATGATATATTGAAATTCCTCTTCCAGAAACTCACTGCTGCATACTCTTAACGCTTTATCAAAAAACCATAATACAACACCTGACTTTGTTCTCAAACTATGTGATGATAGAAAATGGATGAAATCGTCCTTGCTTGTAAGTTAGCAGTAGACTGAGAAACTTTCTCCCTATTCTTCCCTCTATATCAGTGTATCCAGAAATGGTAATCTCCCATTCACGTCCTCCTACACTGTAAACTGTATGTGAGTGCTGACATTAACATTCTCAGTTTATTCTCGATGTTTGCTTTCTAAGGGACTATTACCAGGACATCATCCACATACCTATACCATTCACAGGTCCTGCCAATAAATTTCTTGTAGTGGTCTTGCTTCAAGGTTTCTATGATCAGACACGCCATGACTGCACTGCGGGGTGAGCCCATGGCAAGACCCCAAGTTGCATGTACTCCTCCCCGTTGAAAACAAACGCCTCGAACTTAACACACAACGATACGAGTTTCAGGAAATCACATTTTGGGATCGGTAGTTTCACTTCCGAAACTCCTTCGAACGCTCTGCAAACAGCATGTATGGCTCCTTCTGCTGCGGGAGGAGCACATGGAGTACATGCAACATAGGGGTCTAACCATGGGCTCACCCCTCCATGCAGTCATGGCGTATCTGTACATGGAATCCATGGAGCAAGACCACTACAAAAGCTTTATTGGCATGAACTGTGAATGGTATAGGTATGCGGATGATGTCCTGGTAATAGTCGCTGAGAAAACAAACATCGAAAATAATCTTAGAATATTAAATAATGTCGGTACTCATTCGGTTTACAGTGGAGGAAGAAGTGAACAGGAGAATACCATTTATGGATACACAGAAATGAAGAAAAGAACAAGGAGTAAGGTGCTCAGTATACCGTAAACCCAGAAACAAGGACGATTTCATCCATTTTCTATCGGCACACGGTTTGAGAACAAAGTCAGGTGTTGAATTCGGATTTTTTCTTACAGCGTTAGGAATATGGAGCAGTGAGTTTCTGGAAAAGGATTTTCAATATATCATTGACAGATTCACAATGGTAAGTTATTCACTGGGGTTGCTAATTTTGTTGAAAAAGAAAGATATAAACATAAAGAACAGATGCAAGAATAGCAAGTTGGAAAGGACGATGCACCTATAAGGGTCACAAACTCTGCAGAGTCAACATGTTTGGAGAAATTCTTCAGAGGAACTGGAATAAGCATCGCAACATCATCAGGAAATAAAATATGTGATGTCGTGATGATGAGAAACAAGCCGAGGAATAATATCGAGAAGAGTGTGGACTACATAATACCTTGTGGAAATTGTTCTTCTGTATACTATGGTGAATACTCTCGGGGCCTGAATAAGATGTTATATGAACATGAGAACGATGTAAGGTGTCACAGAACATCAAAGTCTTTAGCTGTTCCCATTGATGAGTATAATCACTTGTCCAACTAGGAGGAAGTACAAATAATAAACAGGGGTTCAAATAAGTCTGTAAAGAGGGCAATGGAAGCAGCTCACATTTGTGCAAATAAGGGTAGCACAACTAACCATAACAGCTTTCTATGCTGGGAGAGGCCGAGCGCGGATATAGCAATCATGTGGAGCGGGAAAGTCAGATCAGGTCATGGGGGACGTGCACAGCCAGCAAGAGGGGGTGGTGCTACGGGTACTTGAGCAGCTCACGTCAGTCCGAATGTAGCCTTCTCTTTGACAAAGGCCTGTGGTCGAAATGTTAAATAATAAACTCCAGCCTCTCTCCTATGTTTTTCCTAACCTCCCTATAGAATCCACTTGTCAGTATGGAACATTCATATATATATATATATATATATATATATATATATATATATATATATATATATATATATAGATAGATAGATAGATAGATATAGATAGATAGATACAGATATGGATATAGATAGATGGATAGATAATTATTACTGAATACATTCAATACAACAAGCTGAACGGAAATGAGAGATGGTGTCATTCCAGCAGTGACATGGAATTTCATCTACAGTAAAATTAATAAAAGAGTAATTTGTCAGTAAATCAAAACTCCTTTTATGATGTAGTCTCCTTAATTATCATGGACTCTGTTGATTCAATATCCAGGGTGTCCGCAATTTCCTGCTAGGTTTGCAGAATTATACTGCATGTAAAATAAATATAAAATGATATAGTTTATATATACATAAATCTATAGCTATCTAAATGTGTATCTATCTTTCAATCTATCTACCTATCACTCTATTTACATGTAAGATCAGTTTCTTTTGTATTCCTCGTAACTTTCCATCTCTTCCCACCACAATTTGGAATCGATGTATCATGTACGGTCTACTCAGGAAATGTTTCCCTTGGGAATCCAAGTCCATGCCCCATGATTCATCGTCACCAGATACCGATTCAATTCTTCGCCATAACGAGGTCGTCATCCTAGTCACGCTCCAATCTTTTACTGTGTCCACTCTCTTACTTGCGAATGTGGAGGTGTCGAAGGCTATGTTGAGGTGATGGGTGGCAGCGGTGGAATTCACGCCTTGGTTTTGGGTGATCGTTGAAAGGCCGGATGCCCATCCTGACACCGACTTTCAACCCTATCCATTTTTCTGAGCTTGGAACTGGGACCGATTTGGAGTGGTTTGCTCCTCCCTTCTCCAGACAGTCTTGTTAATCCAGTAAGGTTTTGTGGGCACCTTGTATATTTCCGAGTTCTTTAATCTATACAGACACTTACCACAGACCGTCTTCTCCCTGCAGCTCCTGTCGAAGTTAAACAATGACCGCAGGCATCTTACTTCTGCTAGTATTTAATGATGTTCTCATCTCTGCAGACGCTACAAAAATTGGACCATCTAAAAATGGCAAGTGAAGAAGAGAGTTTGTGTTCCGTGTTTTTATTTTATTTATTTATTTTTTATTTGAGAAATAGTGAATGCATTGGTAATTAACAATATAGGACTTTTCTTTTTCACATATATTGTCCCGCACTGTTTTCTTTTTAACTGAATTTGTCACGTCAATTATTAACATGTTTGTTCTTATTACAGGTGAAGTTAAAATGATAACAGCAACCATGGAAGCACTAAATACTTTACTTGAAGTGGCACCACTGGAAAAGGATTCCCTTATTGTCATCAAAGACACCTGCTTTTTCGTAAGTATATAAGAAACCTGTTACAGAGGCTACCTTTTAAACAGGTTTCTGTCCATCCACTGTACATGGATCATTAACACAAAGACTTTGAGCTTGATATTTGAGGAAGGAGGTTCTGTGATTTTCAGCTCCTTTCCTTGGAAAGCTGATTGCAACTGATATATGGTAATTATGAATGCAGAATAATTACGACACAGGTTAAGCATTTTATTTCTGTATAACAAATAATTAACGTTATAACTGCAGAAATTTGTGTTAATCGTAAGGCAGTTGCTCATCGGATTTGCTGATTTGCTGCAAAACTGCTCAGGTTCTTCACCTAGTTCCAATAAGAATTTTCTGTATAAAAGTTAGGGTTGTATAAAATCTTTATAACCTTGCATTTCTTTACTCCCTAAACCAGGGGTTCTCGACCTTTTTCCCACCAAGTACTCCCCCTGAGTAATCAGACCATCAACCTGTACCTACTGTACATTAATATGTCACTGCAAACAATTTTTTTTTTTTTTTTTGCAAGGAAGAAGGAACCAGAGACTGAGCCCGCAAAACGTTCCTTCCAAGAAAAAAGAAAATAAAAACAATACAAGAGAGAGCCAAACTCAAGAGCCATTCATTTCAACATGTCTGGACACACTGAGTTTGAAAGACTGGAGATCATAGGAAGTAGGAAATACAGACAGAGGGAGACAGTTCCAGAGTTGACCAGTTGCATAAATGAAGGACTGGGAGTAACGGTTAACTCTTGCATTAGAGAGTCGGACAGAAAATGGATGAGAGTTTGTTGCTAGACGAGTGCTATGCGCCCGCCGTAGATGTGGAGGTATGCAAGCAAACTGTTCAGAGGAGCAGTGACCATTGAAGTAGCGATAGAAAAGAGATAAAGATGCAACAGTGCAGCGAAGAGACAGAGGTTGAAGGGAGCCAGTAAGAGGAGGAGAGTTGATGAGACGAAAAACCTTTGACTCCACCCTATTGAGAAGAGCTGTATGTGGGGAGCCTCCCCACACGTGAGAGTTGTACTCGAAATATGGGTAAAGAAGGCACAGAGTCGGCTAAGCACACCTAATCTCTTGGAAACAGAGCATGTTCAAGGATGATACAGGATTGAGCTGGATATTATTAAAAATCAATGTTTTCTCCTGTGGAAGATTTTGACGGGTTGATAGGTGTAAAAACTGAGTCTTTGATGCATTAAAAACAAGATTATGTTTGTCCCAGTCAAAGATACGAGCGAAGTCAGACATTATTTGTGCCCTTGTTTGTTGGAGTAACTGCTGAGATGGATGTTGCAGAAACCAAATGGAAAGGTGAAGGGTGGAATCATCAGCATACGAGTGGATAGGATTAGATGTACAGCATAGAAGATGATTGATGAATAAAAGGACGAGAGTTTGTGATAGGATAGAGCCCTGAGGAACACCACTGTTGATAGATCTGGGAGAAGAACGATGGCCGTCTACAATAGCAGCTAAAGAACGACCAGAAAGGCAGCTATAGATGAACGCACAGATAGAAACCGTGAGAGGGCAGTTTGAAAATTAAAGATTTATAACAGACTCGATCGAAAGCCTTTGAGATGTCAAGTGCAATGGCAAGCTGTCGCCAAAGCCCCGAAAGGAGGATGACCAGGAGTGTGAAAGCTATGTCGGAAGATCACCAGTGGAGCGTTCCTGATGAAACCCATACTGACGATCAGAAAGAAGGTTGTGATAGGAAAGATGCTTTAAAATTTTTCTGTTAAATATTGACTCGAAAACTTTTGAGACACAGGATGTTAAAGCGATTGGACGATAGTTAGAGCATTGGGAGTAGTCACCCTTCTTTGGGACTGGCTGAATGAGAGCAAACTTCCAGCAAGAAGGAAAGTTACAAGTTGAAAGATAAAGGCGAAAGAGTTTACCTAGGCAGGGTGTAAGCACAGAAGCACAGTTCTAAGGTGGAATTGGAGGAGAAAGTCTGTGCAAAGAGATCTGCTTTATCAGTAGAAGAAATAGCTACAGAACCATCAGAGTAGAAAAGAGGAGGGAAGCATGATGAAGTAAAGTTGTTAGAAAGGTTTTTGGCAAGGTGCCAGAAGGAGCGGGAAGAAATCGAGTTGGAGAGTTGAGAGCATTAAGTACGGATGAAATTATTTTTAGCAGAGAGAAGAACAGACTTAGCACGATTCCAGGCAGAAACAGAAAAAAAGATGCGATGTGGGTTGGCTCCGGTACCTTTTATAGGCCCTCTCCTTGATGCAGACAGCATTAGAACAAGCGTGCTTAAACCAAGGCTTTCTTGCATTAGTCAAAGGATATGAGAAAAGAATGTATGCTTCCATTCCCGAGAGAATTACCTCTATAATGTGCAAGGCATACTCAGATGGCTCCCGGCCATGGCGGCAATAATCATTCCTGGGAAAATCAAAGAAGTACTGCCTAAGGGCCTCCCAATCCGCAGCTCCAAAGTGCCACAGACGACGTTTCTTTGTAGGGTCCACAGGTCGTACCGGAGCGATAGGATAGGTTAAGGTAACAAGGTCATGATCGGAGGAGTCCAACGGAGAGAAAAGGTTAACAGTGTAAGCAGAAGGATTAGTTGTAAGGAAGAGGACAAGTATGTTGGAGCTCTCTCCAAGGTGGTCAGGGATACGGGTTCGGTGCTGTACAAGCTGCACTAGGTCATTAAGGATAGAAAAGATGCAGTCTTGTTCACCAGGTGGATCAGTGAAAGGAGAGGAGAGCCAAAGGTGTTGGTGAACACTGAAATCTCCTAGAATGGAGATTTCGGTGAAAGGAGAAATGGATAGAATGTATTCCATTGCAGAAATAAGATAGTCAAAGAATTTTTAGTAGTCAGTAGAATTAGGAGATAAGTAAACATCGCAGATATATTTAGTCAGAGAATGACAGGATAGCCGAAGCCAGAGAGTAGAGAATTCAAAAGAATGAAGTTCAGGAACACGAGAGCAAGATAGGTCGTTGCATTCATACGCACAACACCCACCTTTGACTTTCGAATGAGTATAGAGAAAGTAGGAGGATACAGAATAGGGTTTGCTATCATTTGCCTCAGACAGCTGAGTCTCAGTGAGGAAGAGGTGAAATTTAGTGGAGGAGAGGTGCTGTTTGACAGAGAGAAAGTTAGAGGAAAGGCCGAGAATATTGCAGAAATGAAGAAGTGAATCAGGCAGTGGATCCAGACAGCTCAAAGAGTCGTCACCAGGATAGGAGCAGATGATGGGGGCATTGATGGTCCCCTCCTCTGGGGACTCCGAGGCATTGTATTGGTGTGCCATTTTCCTTTTCTCTTTTAAATTTTAAAAAGGAAGTGTAGTGTGTACTGTGCGTGTAGAATGGTGTTGACAGTTAGAGGAACTTGTTTGAGAGCATGCTGGCCTACTCACTGTGTTACTGAAACACTGAAAAAGTTCAGCAAAAGGGAATGGTCAGGAACTAGTCCCGAGGGCTAATGAAACGGGAGCTCCAGCTCCCCCTGTCATCAGCTTTCCATCCACCTTCGGAATACTGCCCTGCTCGACAGGTGCTACAGTCTACCCCTCTGAAATATATAAAGGCTAATTCAGTAGATTATGGTAATGCAATGGATATTATCTTTGGTTGAAACTGCACTGACTTTTTAAAAGCAGTTAAGCATTAAGATCATAGTCCATGTAAAATGATCCTACAGACAGGAGTGGCACTGTACTAACTTTAAGAAAATAAACATAAGCACTAATTCAGTGCTGAATGGCACTGTACCAGCTATTGTAAGACGATGAATTATAAATACTTCAGTTGGCAAGTAAGCATTAACACCAAATTTTAAATATGGTGACCAGTATTAAACTTCATTGTGAAGGTTGTGCCTGTTTAGTGATAACAAGTTTCTAAGTTCGAGATGCAGTAATAGACAGGCACACTTGAAGGTCATGCTCCTTATTATGCCGTGCTCGGAGATTAGATGTAATGTTGAACTGAGATGAAAATCTTTGCTCTCGTTGGTAAATACTGGTGAACATAATTAAAGTCCTCACAACAACATCAGCTACAGCAGGGTTAAGCTTACTCGTCTTAGAGCTGAATGTGGTCAGGGGAAGTGTTTCAAATGCATCTTTTGCAACAGAGTCGTTCATCAATGTTAAGAATTCTTCTTGCATTTTATCTAGGACAAGGTGTTCATTAACAATGAAGGGGCTTCTACTCAATATTGATTCCAACTCGCTCATTTCAGGGGAATAAGACTGCAACTCCATTAGCTGGGAGGAAGAGTGATGTGACTGCACAAGGTGCACTATTTCTAGTTTTCCAGTGCCACTGCATTTTTCAGGTGCCTCACTAAGGTGTTCAAACATGGTAAAATTTTCATATTTGATCATTCCTTCCAACAGCCCCAGGTTCATGTTGAATGATATAGTCTTGCCCGTCATATCATTGGTAAATTGACTTTGGAGGGATAACTTTGACGAATTTAGACGTAAGAGTAGGTCTATCAAGTAGGTCAGCCTCTGGAAACACTGGTTGTCTGACAAGTTCTTGGTGAACTCATACGACTGTCCTGCTGTCATGTCTGTAGAATTTGGAAAGCTCCTCCTTCAGTGACTCTA
Source organism: Coenobita brevimanus (assembly GCF_032717465.1). Lineage (NCBI taxonomy): Eukaryota > Metazoa > Arthropoda > Malacostraca > Decapoda > Coenobitidae > Coenobita > Coenobita brevimanus. Next base: position 19,985,531 of record NC_137011.1, on the reverse strand, counting down.
CTCTTGATGCCACATCGAACCTCGGTGTGAAAGATTAACACTTCTTTATCTTCTACAAACTTCTACAGTAGGTAGAAATGCCGTGCATTTAGGGCACTTGACTTTGTATGTACCATGTGCACAACATCAGGTACTAATCTTAACTGAGGTGAGAGAGTTTTAGATGCCAGGGCATGTCCATGAAGCATGTTACGAAGATGCTTTGTTTCAGGATTTGCCTCATTCACTCTTCCTCGAAACCCTGATCAATGGCCAATCATTGCTGGTACTCCATCAGTTGTGCACATACATTTTTTTTATCCGAGAAAGTCCTCCAGCCTCTAAAAAAACAAAAAAAATAAAAAAAATAAAAGAGAGACTTCATTGAAAATGTCTTTAACTTCATGTAGTCGACTCTAATGCATGACAGACCAAGAGATCCTCCTTTACCCCGCCGCGTCCCGGAGACGTGAATTCACGTCCTCACATGATGTGCACTCATATCCAGGAGATGTGAATTAATGCGGCAATATTGCAAGGTCCCTAATTTGCACAATTTTCAATTTTCGCGGTGATTTCACGAGTGATTTTTGGCACGTATACACGGAACACCTTCCTCTATTCCTCTACAAGATGCCAAGCAGGGACAATGCCTTACACCGCATAACCTCTCCATCCCCCCCCTGCACGCCATTGTCTCGGCAATTCACCTGTTACCAGTGACCTGGCCAATAAAGACATTCAGGGCCAGAGTGATTCCCCAATCGATGACAATGTGGAGGACAAAGTTTACATAGCATTAGAGGAAGAACAGTCAGAAATGATGATCAGGTAATGTGGGAAAAAAAAGGTCATGAATGGTGATGAGTTAGTGAGTGAAACAATGTTTATAATGCCTATATTACTGTTTGAAAACCAATACACTCTTGTACTACATATAAATTCGTACCAAGTAAATAAATATATACTGTTTATGAGTGGATAAAGTAGTTACCCTCCCATAGAACTCGTTTTCTTTGGTGCCAGCCTGTTAGAAAACCCAGTCAGGTAAGGAGGTACTCGTACCTAGATCGAGTATTTTAAACCTCAGGTGAGCGATTTCTCTATGAATTTTCGATGTTTCTCACCAAAAGCAGATGTTTGAGCCCTCCTCAAAAAAGGTCCAAAAATGTCGGGACTGGGGCGTACCACTGCCTGGAGAACGTCGGGATGGGGCAGGTTAAATTATCATCACTAATGTATCACTTAAATACCAAGAGCTGGGCAAAAGCATCGACGTCAGTGGACTCAATGAGCGGAACTGCAACTTTGCCTAGAGATGTTCCTTTTATTTCAGCAGTCACTTCTTGTTTTATATCTTCAGACACATCTAATAATCGTCGACGAACAGTGCCGTTTGAGAGGGGTTGATGTTACCTTTGCTATCATCATTTCCAATAACACAGTGACCTGTATATTTACAGCAAAGAACAATAAGCTTCTCTGCAGTTTGTGAGGACATTTCTACTTGTGCATATCTCGGTGATACAATGTTTTGATCATTCAAAACATGCTTACATCAGTCCCTCTTCCTTTTACATCAAGAAGTCAACATCCTTACATCTCAGATTTGGTTGACAATTATTTAAATGTCGCTTCAGCAAACTTGGTTTCATGCACTCCAGTGATAAACTTTGTGGCATATAACACACTACAGAAATTCACACCCACTTTTGACGATAGTAGTGATTGTGAATGTACCCTTCATCAAACTGACGTTCCTTCGCTGATGAAGCCATAACGGAATCTGGAATTGTAAAAAAAAAAAATAAAAAATGCCTATGTAACCCAACTCATACATAAAGTCATTGACACTGAGAAGCACTTATTGAATTGCTCCCTTCGACCGCGATTCGCTTACTATAAAAACAAGGATCACTAGAAGTATCTTTAACATAAATACTATATCATATTATATATATTTTTTTCAGTTGGGGGTGGAATTTCATTAAATGATTTGACCACTTTGTTATAATCTACCACATTTTTTTGTGGATCAGCTGAAAGTGTCCCTCGGTGGAATGCTAAATCGTGTCAGAAGACTAAAGGCAGAGCTTAAGATCTTTAATCATATTATAGTGCTTGTCCTTTGGTGTTCAGGCACGATTCATCATTCCACCCCGAGGACGCATTTATTTGATTAGTATATATATATATATATATATATATATATATATATATATATATATATATACAACTCTGGCGGGAGGCGAACCCCTGCTCACCAGCGTACGAAACACACTGTACCACTGTACCACAGAGGCTCCATATATATATATATATATATATATATATATATATATATATATATATATATATATATACTGTATGTATGTATGAATTCTGGCTCTATTGTATACACCAAAAAAAAAAAAAAAACATTCACCACGTTCTGTAGCTTCGCACAAATGTATCCAGTTGAGTCAATCTGGACGCTGCCACGTTAAAAAAGGATGACAATATCCTTGATCATGTACTTCTTCTCACAACATTAATATATATATATATATATATATATATATATATATTTATATATATATATATATATATATATATATATATATTTATATTTATATTGCCAGACGCCTCAATCCCGTTTGGGGTGGCCACAAACAAATCGCCTCCAAGTCACCCTGTCCCCCGCCATTTCACTGTCCTGCTCCCAACTCACACCCCCCTCTCTCATATACCTCTCCACCCCATCCCTCCTTCTCATCCTCGGCCTCCCTCTCCCTCTTCCCCCCTCCACCTCACTCACATACACTCTCTTCGTCAGCCTCTCACCCTCCATTCTCTCCACATGGCCAAACCATCTCAGTGTGTCCCTCATAACGCTTCCTATCACATCCACATCCACACCACAACACTCCTTTCTATCCTTATTCGTCAGCCTGTCTCTCCATGTGACTCCACAGGCTCCTCTTAAATAACTCATTTCCACTGCTCTCACTCTTGACTTCTGTCCTTCCAACAACGTCCAAGCTTCACTTCCATACTTTAGAGTTGGTATCACAATACTGTCATGTAGTAACTTTTTCACGTCCATGCTCACTTCCCTGTTTCTTATCACTGTTTTCAAGGAACAAGCAACCTTTCTTCCCTGCTGTACCCTTTCAAGCACTTCACCCTCCAAACCTCCATCCTTACTCATCACACTACCCAAGTACTTAAACGTACTCACATTTTCCAATTCCTCACCATCCAACCTCGCTGTACATTCACTGACTTCACCCCTCACAAAGACCATCACTTTACTCTTCCCTATATTCACCTTTAGATTCCGTTTCTTACACACTCTCTCAAACTCATCCACCTACCCTTGCAGCTCCCCTTCGTCTTCACTCAGCAACACAGTATCATCTGCAAACAACAGTACAGGGAGTTTCCAAACACTATCCTCTCTCACCGGGGCCGCTCCAACATCCACTGCCCTACCTTGTACCTCTTTTATTACCCCATCCAAGTACAGATTGAACAACCATGGAGACATGACACATCCCTGTTTCAACCCAACCTTCAAAGAGAAAAATTCACTTAGTTCACCATCCACACACACTGCAGCCTTAGCACCATCATACATACTCTTCACAGCATTTAACAACTTCCCATCTACTCTATATATTCTTAATATTTTCCACAATCCTTGTCTATCCACCCTGTCATATGCTTTCTCCAAATCCAAGAAAGCCGCATACAACTTTTTTCCCTTCTCTAGAAACTTTTCCACTAAAGATCTAAGAATGAATATCTGATCTACACAACCTTATCCCTTCCTAAAGCCTCCCTGTTCTTCTCCAACTAATTCCTCTGTTCTTTCTCTAACTCTGTCAATAAGTATCCTACCATACACTTTTCCTATTATACTAAGAAGATAAATACCCCTATGATTACCACACACTTCTTTTTCCCCTTTTCCTTTGTACATGGGAATAATTATACCTGACTTCCAATCCTCCGGGACTCTACCTTCCTCCCAAGCCAATCTGCACATCTTCCACATCCATTCTTCTACTATCTCTCCCCCATGCTTCAGCATTTCACCACACACTGCATCAATTCCTGGGGCTTTCCACAATTTAACTTTCTTCATTGCTTCCACAACTTCTATCCTACTGATTTCTTCCTGTCTTCTCACCTCCCTCCTTCTCCCAGCCATTCCCCAGCCACTTATATTCGCATTACTTCCATCCTCTATGTTCAACAATTCCTTAACTCCTTAACACGGGGCTTCACTTTCGTGACACTTGGGAGCAAGGGATCATACCGCGGGGCATCGCTTTTGTGATTCTGTGTTATTTTGAATTCACCCGGGCTTCCAAGTGGGGGCTTGTATCATCTATCAGAACTGCCAATGTCCAACACTAGTCAGCACTCCTAATCTCATCTGTACTCCCATCCATTGTTGACAATTTAGCCATTTCTCCCCGTTCTTGACTCCCCTCCCTACCTCCCCTCCATTACCCTATCCTCTCGCCTGCCCGGCCGTGCTACGCTAAGTAAATCATCCCTGGAATTTTTCACTGATTTCATCCACTGAAATAAGCCCAATACCCTATTCTTATACTAAATAATATATACAAGAAAGAAATAAGGTAAGTGAGAGTGCCATACACCTGGAATTGGCTAATTATCACCTGACAACACCTCACGTGCACTCGTTCGCTAATTTTCGCTGTTTTTTTCCCCTCGAAATATGCCGTATAATCTATTTTCGTAATAAATATACATATAAGGAGGGAAGGGAGAAGCCTAATGATATTTACATTCACCTGGAACTACCTAATTTATAATGTATTGTCTAGATTTCCTGCCAATCATTTCACTGCTATATATAGCTGTTTCAAGAGGCTAACGTTGGTAGTAATAAATTTCCCCAGGTAGGCCACCACCCCGGCCCACCCTTATCAGTTCACTCTCATCTTCTAACGTGGAGGTACGTCAGTTCGCTCTTGCTAGCTTCAGGGACTTTTCACCCCCATGCAAAGGGCCCTGTGACCTTTACCCCCTACTAAACCTCGTGTGGAAAGAAGTAAAGGGCTGACAATTGATAAAAGAGTGACTACGATCTTTCTATTGAGTAAAACAGTGCAAGTGGAATTGTAAATAATGTGTAAATAATGTGTAAACAGCAAATGAAAGTAATGAATGTAAATTTACGTGAACAGTGGAAAATAGTTTTATAAGTTACTTCAAGTGACAGTGCATAACACAGTGTAAATAAAATAGAAATGTAAATAACGTAAATAAAATAGAGAACGTAAATAGAAATGTAAATGAGTAGTATTATAAGAATACGAGTATATACCCTTGGAATAATGAAAGTGAAAGTTTCACTCTAGCATGTCTGAATACTATGAGTTATGAGAGTGAAGGTGAAAGTGACATTCACTCTCAATGCTAGTATACAGGACGAGAAAGTGAATGCTACGTATTTTACTGAAAGAAATTGAATCCCGACAGTGACAATAAACTAATACTACTGAAGGAAACTTATGGATAAAGACTGTAGATATATATAAGTGTTATATAGGAATAGAAATATAAAGTGTGAGGGGTTTTATGAATAATAAATGACAGAGTACCAAGAGCGAACTAGCGCAAGTGCGACGGTCAGACGCGCTCGTAATATTCATTGCTTTCACAGTGTTTTTTATTTTGGAGTATGGATCCCAAACTACTTGAAAATCATAGAGTAGTGTTTACAGTGTTAATATCTGGCTGTGGTAATCATATTACGGGTTGTCGGGAAGTGTAAAGTGGAGACTTCGTTATCCAACTTCAGAGGTCTCCACAAGTCCTACGGTAACGGACGAAGGCTCAACAAACATTCCAGGAGAAAGCTGAAGGTACGTGCCATAAGGATATGTAATTTTAATATTCTAGGACTAATAACTGATTTTTGGCAAATATTTTTTGAGAGTCTGTTGGAGCCCGAATAACCCTGCGGCACACGCAAAACGTTGTTAAACATGCCCGTGGTGTAGGGGTTAAAGTGTTCTCTCCATCTGCTCACTTTTTCTCCCTTCTCCACTAGTAATCTACCATTTTTATCTTTCACTCCCCTGCTAACTTCACTTCCACCCTGTCTTACTCTCTTCACCTCTTTCCAGAACATTTTCTTACAGTCCCTCCACTTTACACTCAAATTCCTTCTAAGTTCCTCATCCACTCTTTTCTTACTCTCTCTTACTAATCTTTTCACCTGTCTCTTTCTTTCTACATATAACTCTCTCTTCCGCCTCTCAACTTCTTCCACACCCCTATTTCTCATCCATCCATTGTATGCTTTCTTCTTTTGTGCCACAGCCAGTCTCACCTCTTCAGTCCACCACTCTGTTCTTTGCACCCCCCTCCCTCTTCTCTTCCTCCCACACACCACATCACATGCTGCACATATTTCTTCTGTAAATACCCTCCACACACCTTCCATGTCCCCCATCTGCTCTAATTCATATTTGCCCAATCGTTCCTCCACTTCTCTCTCATACTCTGCCTTTTTCTCATCCTCTTGTAACCTTTCAACTCACCTTGCAACTACTCCTTCCTCTCGTCTTTCCCTTCTTCTATTCCTCCATCTTACTTGCATCCTAATTCTGGCCACCACCAAGCAGTGGTCAGAAAGTCCACTCCCCCAGGCTCTATAAACTCTTGCATCCGTTACACATCTTTGCATCCTTTCATCCACACACACATAATCAATCATTGCCTTCCTTTCATTCAGTTCACCACCCACCTTTCTCATCACTCGCCATGTATACCTGTGGATCATTCTATGCCTGAAGAGGGTATTGGCTATCACCAACCGCCCCCCAGCACAAATGTCCACTAATGCACTGCCATTCTCATCTATTTCAGCAGGCACACCCCACTCACCAACTATTCCATCCACTTTCACATTCCCTACTTTACCATTCATATCACCGATCAAAAACACTCTCTCCTTCCTGCCAAACTTTTCCATGCACACTCCACATTTGTCCAGAACTCTTCTCTCACTCTGCTAGCACGATCTTGCGTTGGCACATACACACACACACAATCGCCCACATTTGTATTCCAACTTTCAACTTTACCCACACAATCCTTGACCCAACTGATCCAAACTGTCTTATGCTCTTCTTCCATCTTTTACTCACAACTATACATACTCCTTCCTTTGCCCTCTCATTCTCACCTACTCCTGCACATATACCCCATCCGTACTCCCGTTCTCTCACACTTTCTCCTCTCCATTTAGTTTCAGTTATTCCACATACATCCACTTTCGTACCCTCAAGCATCTGGACAATCTCTCTCTCTTTCACCTCATCATTCGCTCCTCTTACATTCCATGTAGCTTATACATATATATATATATATATATATATATATATATATATATATATATATATATATATATATATATATACATCATAATCATCATTATCCGGACCTCCCTTCCCACCCAAGGGAAGGGTGAGGAGTAGCAATGTCCAGAGAGCCCAGATTTGCCCAATTCAATGGGCCACGCTCCCATTCACTCATCATTCAAGCCCCCAGAATCCTGGCTCTATCATATACACCAAAAACATCACCACGTTCTCTAGCTTTGCACAAATGTATCCAGTTGAGTCAATCGGGACGCTGCCACGTTAAAAAAGGGTGCCAAGATCCCTGATCATGCACTTCTCCTCACAACATTCATACAGCCAGCTCGATCTCTTTTCAGTTCCCTAGCCTCACTGACTTCCAAACCTCTCTTCCTCACACAGTCATCCACCATATCTATCCACCTTCTCCTTGGCATACCTCACCTCCTCCCTTCTTCAAATTGTCTCAGAGTTACCTTTTTCACCATTCTATTGTTATCCATTCTCTCCACATGACCATACCATCTCAGTACACTCTTTGATTCTGGTGTCCACCGACTTCCTCACTCCACACATTTCATGAATCACATTATTTCGTATCCTATCTACCCTCTGTACTCAACATACATTCCTCAGCAGTCCCATCTCCACTGCTGTTACTCCTGACTTTTCATTTTCATGCCACACCATGCTCTCACATCCATATGTTAAAGTTGGCACTAACACTCCCTCATGTAAGCCTCGTGCAGCTGCAACACTCAAACCTCTTTTTCTTATAAAGGCCTTCATTGCACCAGATACTTTTCTTCCTTATGTCACTCTACTTTCAACTTCTTTTGCACATTTTCCTTTCGTTTCTGTCATTGTACCAAGGTATTTGAACTCTCCCACCAATTCCAGTCTCTCTCCATTCACTGTAACATCAAACTGGGAGTCACCTTCTCTCTCAATAACCATCACTTTACTCATTTCTTCATTTACTTTGAAGGCACGACACACACAGACATTAGCAAAACTCTGCACTAGCCTACCAAGTTTTTGTCCGGTACTTGCAAGCAGTACTGCATCATCAGCATACAACAAATTTCAGATATTCCATCCATCACCACTCATTACCAACGCCATCTCTCTCCCCATTACTCGTGTTTTTACTTCTCTCATCACCCCATCCATATACAGGTATATATATTGAAACCAAGGGGACATCACACAACCTTGTCGCACGCCCACACCGATCGTGAACCATTTACTTAGCTGCCCATTAACCTTTTACACATGCTTCGCTACCATCATAAAAACTCTTGACAAAATCTAGAAGCTTACCATTTACACCGTACATGCGCAAAACTTTGCACAATCCCTCTCTCTCTACATTGTTGTATGCTGTTTTCAGATCCATGAATGCCATAAACACCTTATGGCCCTTCTCACAAGCCTTCTCTACTATCTGTCTTACTGCAAATATTTGATCCACACATCCTTTGCCACTCCTAAAGCAACCCTGTTCATACCTCACTAGGACTTCTGACATCTCTCTTACTTTCTCTATAATAATTCTTCCATGTGCCTTCCCTACAACACTCAATATACTTATGCCACGATAATTCTTGCACTCACTTCGCTCATCTTTATTTTTGTAAAGGGGGTACAATCACAGCATTTTTCCACTCTGCAGGCACAGTTTCACTCATCCCTGCCTGCTGACATATCTCCAACAAGCACTTCATTCCATTCTCTCCACTACACTTAAACATCTCTGCATACACCTCATCAGTTCCAGCTGCTTTCCCATTTTTCAGCCGCTTCACAGCACCCTTCACCTGTGAAAGTGTCACGTCTCCTGCCACTGCATTCCTTCTCTGCACGCCCCCAAAACCAATCATGTTCATATCTGCTCTTCTCTCTGTATTTCCATTCATCAGGCTTTCAAAACATTCCATCTGGTCCTTACTTCATCTCCATGGGTTAATAATCTACCACATGCATCCTTCACACAATCAAATTTCTTTCCGCTTTCACTTCTACATTTCCAAACCTCTTTCCAGAATAACTTCCTATTTTCAGAGTAGTTAGCATTCATTTTTCTTCCTAGATCATCATTTAGCTCTTCTTTTTCCTCTTCACTAGTCACTTTATATGCTTCTCACTGTCAATATACCCAGTTATTAATTCAACTGAACCCCTATCCTGTAACCACTTTAGCCACTTCCTCTTTTCCTCCATCGCTCTCTTAACCTCCTCATCCCACCATGCCGTACCTTTCTTCTTTGTTGTTACTCTTGCCACACCACACACCACTTTAGCATTCCCAACTAAGCAATCCCTATATGCATTCCACAGGCTGTCCAGATCCATTTCATTTCAGTTCACTGATTCTAACTCCTCCTCTACTTTGGTCCTGTATTCATCTGCCATTTCTTTGATCTTCAGCTTATCAACTTTCAGTCTTTCTTCCTGACTTCTCTCTCTCCTGATCCACCTCACTCCTCGCAGCTTAATCTTGCATACCACAATCATATGATCTGATAAACCTCCACATCGTTCTCTCACGGCCCTCGTATTGGCAACGATTCCCATCATCGACCTATCTACAAGCACGTAATCAATCAGGCTTCTTTCAACACGATCCTCGTTCCCTCTACACCACGTATATTTATGTACATCTTTGTGTTTGAAATACGAGTCACAATTGCACAACTTCCTTTCCTGACACATATCCTTTAGTCGTTTCTCATCGTTTTCTCCTGGTACCCCGTAACAACAAATTATGTCATCTTCAAGACGAGTGCCTACTTGTCCATTCATATCCCCTATTATGATCACTTTATAGCTCTTTGGCATTTCTCCCATTACTTCACCCAGCTAATCCCAAAACCTGTCTTTCTCTCTCCCACTCCTGTCCTCACACGGTGCATACGTTACAATTATGGCCACTTTCACCTTCTCAATCTTGAACTTGACATATGTACACGTTGAGCTGACACATTTGTAGTCTCTCATTCCACTCTTCCACACCTCATTCATCAATGAAGCAACTTCTTCCTTGCATCTTCCTCGCCTATTCATTCCCGATAGTACACATTTCCACCTTCCCACTCCTCCACTTTGTACCTTTTCATCTTCGTTTCATACAAGCCATCACGGAATATCTCGCACTCTTGAACACATTCATCATTTCCACCCTCTTGCTCTTCTCATTCACACCTCTCACATTCCACATGGTCATGCGAATCTGCCCATTTGGTTGGGGCCCTGGGCAGGTATTGGGCCCTCCGAGGCTCTCTGAAACGACTGCCATGATCAAGTGATTTTGGATCGGGGAATCTGGGGGACACTCAACCCTGCCAAAAACCCCAGTTATATGGTTACCACCCAGCATAGTAAATGGCTTCCTGGGTACAGGAAACCATTTGGCTTGTCACTCAGTGTAGAGCTCATATGGCATCACTCTATATTGAGTAGTGGATGATGGGCGCCCTCATCCACCACTGATGGTTGCCCTCATCCACCATATTTATATCTATATCTATATCTATCTATCTATCTATCTATCTATATATCTATCCATCTATCTATCTATCTGTCTATATGTATGTATGTATGTATGTATCTATCTATCTATGTATCTATCTATCTATCTATCTATCTATCTCTCTATCTATATATATATATATATATATATATATATATATATATATATATATAGTACGAAAGTGGTCAATAATAAAAGTTCCACACAAAAGGGATGTTAGCAAATAATGATTTGACAATGTTGAAATTCCAACAAAAAATGGTGGTAACAAGTAATATTCAAATCATTTTAAAAATTTCTACAGAAAGTGATAGTACTAATGAGTATCAGATCCATTTTTGTCCATCCATCCATCATCCAATCCTGTGTCGCCCCATGAGGAGCGTAGGAACCCCGGGCTGGACAAGTTGGTCCTGGCATTTTAGATGAGATTGTCCAGCCTCACTCACCCGTGAGTGGCATTACGTGAGCAGTAAACCCCAACCATCCCTTGGATATAAACCTACACAGGCTCAATCCAATTGCAACACCTTAATTACCCACTAAACCACCAGGCGCCAAAATTTGGTTATATGGTTACCACCCAGCGTAGTAATTGGTTTCCTGGTGTACAGGAAACCATTTGGTTTGTCACTCAGTGTAGAGTTACCCATAGGCAGAAGGAAGAAGAAAGAATGAAGGAAAGAAAGACAGAAGAGGGAGTGTAAAGTCACCTGTAGGCAGAAGAGGAAAGAGTGAAGGAAACAAATACAGAAGAGGAAGGATGGGAGAAAGGAAAGGGTAACTTCCACAAAAAATGATGGCAGCATGTAGTATCCCAGTCAATGTAATCTCTAACAGAGGCATACGAGTACAGTATGTGAAGAATTATGGGGTGTTGCAGTGGTGGATACGAGTTTTGAATGTTGCAGTTGTTTTGGGAAGGTATAACTTATCTGGATGAAGCAAAAATATTCGGGGGTCCAGTGCTAATAGCCTGCCAAAATATTTGTTCGATAAGGTAAGTTACCTGCGAGCAAAATTTGAAGAAAATTCGAATAGGTGTACGGATTTAGTTACCACGTTTCGCAAAAAGCGACAAGAAATGAAGGTATTATGATGCACTATTTATTTTCAAGACACTTCAAGTGCCTCATGCGACTGTAGTAGGTGAGTCGTGGCCTTTGTCCGCGATTCAGTTAATCCCTTGTCATCGTACCATCATTTTTCGCGAATATTTCTTAAAGTGATTAGGATGCTACCTGCTGCCATCATGTTTCGTGGAAACTAAAAATTGAGTCAATACACCATACAGTAATACCACCATTTTCCATGGAAATTTCTTTAATTGATTTGAATATTACTTAGAACCTTTTTTTTTTTTCTTCTGGAATGTCTAACGTTCCCAAATTGTTGTTTGCTACCATATTTTATTATGGAAATTTTTAATATTGACCACTTTGTTACTGTCTAGCATTAATAGTACCATCATTTTTTTGCTGAGATTTCTTAAAATTATTTTGATGCTACATGCTACCATAACTTTTGTGAAAAAATTTATAAAAAAAAAATGATTTTGAAACTCCATACTACCATAATTTTCTGTGAAAATGTCTTAAAATGATGTGAATGCACCTGGTACCATTTTTTTTTCTCCCTTCAATTTCTAACATTGTCAACGTGAAACTTGCAACCATCATTTTTTTGTGGAAATGTTTAATATTGACTGCTTGGGTACCTGGCTATACATACGTCCCTCAACTACTTCCCTATCCTGTAGAAGTAGTTAGGAGAATTGCAGGAGAGCAATATAAGCCTGCACTTCACCGGGTTGTCGCTTCTCTTGAACCTGGAGCCTCTGTATGAGTAACTCTCATATTTTTCCTTTAATTTTTGTTTCTTTTATTTTTCTATAATATTACCCACCGCATTTTTAGTGGGAAATATAATGATTAGGTTGTAGATGGGTGGGCATCATCGAACCTGGAAGGTACTACCATGAGATTGAAGTGTGGCACTGGCAAATACCCACAGAATTAACATTTGGACAGTTCACATTCAGCCACAAGTACACAGAGTCCAAGTTGTGACTTCTGCATTGACACGAACCATAATCTCTCTCTCTCTCTCTTTCTCTCCCTCTCTCTCTGCAGTCGCGTCAAGTAACTGATGGACAGGTTCGACACTTGGATTAGCTTCCAATTCATAGAAAACTTCAGTTGTATGATGGCCAGTCCTGTTATGGGTACTCCTTAAGAGGATATATGGCATTGCTTTTACGTATTGTGCTTATGTGTGTATAAAATGAGTGCCACTAATGAAGTATTGGTTTCTTATTACTGCCACAAACCCTTGTCTTTTTACAATCAGGCTGCTTTTGAAGTGAGTGTAATGGTTACTGCAAAATCGTTGTCATAATCTCTGTATCTTTGGTAATATTAATATCTATATCGTTATCATTAAACTTTGATTCTGTATCACAAGTAAATAATAAAGTAACGATAAACAGTACTTCGCTGTTTCGTTTGAAGATTAATTGACGTACTGAATAATAACTGTTCTGAACAAATTCTCGCCGCAGCTAAAAACTACTCATTATTAGCCAGATGAATATGGATGTAAAATAAACACACACACACACACACACACACACACACACACACACACACACACACACACACACACACACACACACACACACACACACACACACACACACACACACACACACACACACACAGACTCTTGTAAAGAGCTACAAGAAGAATTAAATAAACTTCATGAATGGAGTAGTACATCGCAAATGGAATTCAATGTGGACAAGTGTCATGTAATCGAGTTTGGTAGAAGTAGAGACCTGATTGGGATTATAAGTTAGGAAATAAAACCCTATACACATCAGAAAGAGAGAAAGACCTAGGTGTGATTATCAATAACAGACTATCTCCGGCTGACCACATCAGCGAGAAGGTACGGAACATGTATACACTGCTTGCAAATATGAGAATAGCATTCACATACATAAATGAAGACATGCTAAGACGGATAATAACTTCATTCATTAGACCAACCCTGGAATATGCATCAGTAGTCTGGAGTCCTCATTTCAAAAAGCACATAGACAAGATTGAAAAAGTTCAAAGGGCCGCTACAAGATGGATACCAAGCTTAAGGGACCTAAGCTACGAAGAAAGACTAAATAAACTGAATCTACCAACACTACAGGAGAGAAGGAAAAGAGGTGACATGATAATGCTATATAAGTGCATATCAGGGAAGGAGAAAATAGACATAAATGATTACTTAACATATGGAGATGCATCAGCAAGAGGACACTGCAAAAAACTGCATAAGAAGAGAGGTGATAAAGACGTAAGGAAATTCAGTTTCCCAAACAGAGCAATTGATCAGTGGAATGCACTACCGAATGAAATAGTGTGTGCCAAAACAATTCACAAATTTAAGGATATGTACGATAAATATGGTTTAAGACACGGGACAGTACGAGCTTGACTCATTCCTGTAAAGATACAATTAGGTAAGAACAATTAGGTAAGAACACACACACACACACATTCTCTCTCTCTCTCTCTCTCTCTCTCTCTCTCTCTCTCTCTCTCTAACCTCCTTTTCCACTCTAGGGCAGGGTGAGGAGTACCAAGGTCCAGAGAACCCAAACTTGCACAGTCCACTGGGGCAAGCTTCCATTCACTCACCATTCAAGCCCCCGGGATCCTGGTTCTGTCTGATACGCCAAAAACATTCATCACGTTCTGTAGATTCACAAAAAAGTATCCGATAGAGTCAATCCGGACGCTGTCACGTTAAAAAGAGGTGCAAAATCCCTGAGCATGCACTTGTCCTCAGAATATTTCCTCAGCCTCACCGACTTTCAAACCCCTTTTCCTCACACACTCATCCACCATATCTCTCCACCTTCTCCTTGGCCTAGCACGCTTCCTCCCTCCTTCAAATTCGCTCAGATATTAACCTTTTCACCACTCTGTTGTTATCATTCTCTCCACATGGCCATACCATCTCAGTACACTCTCTTCGATTCTTTTTTTTTTTTTTTAATGCAAGGAAGAAGGAACCAAAAGCTAGGAGCCCGCAAACCGTTCACTCCAAGAAAAAAAAGTCAGTACAAAAGAGAGCCAAATTCAAGATCCGTTCATTTCGAGATGCCTGGACACACTGCGTCTGAAAGACTGAAGATCATAGGAAGTAGGAAATACAGACAGAGGGAGGCAGTGACTGAATCGGTAGAGAGGCGGCCTGCAGTCCTAATGGACCCAGGATCGAATCCCGGCTGGGGCAGGGAACAGTTTAAGGATTTGAATTTCCTAAAAATCAGACTTTTCTGATCTGCCAGGTGACCCGCCGACATGTCTTAAAAATACCCCTGCTTATACCAATACAGCAGTCCTGTATGAGACAGCCCTAGCATGTATTCATTATGGATCGTGGGTGTTAGCGCTGAAGTGGTGACATGTGGAGGTGCAGGAGGACTACTGGGCCTTGGGATAGGTCACTGTCCCCAAGAAATAGGCCCTGAAGCCTTTGCCCAAAGTCGGACACGTAAAAAAATAAAAAAGTTCCAAAGTTGACCTGTTACATAAATGAAGGACTGCGAGTAATGGTTAACTCTTGCATTAGAGAGCTGCACAGAAAAAGGATGACAGTTTGTTGCCAGATGGATGCTACGCACCTGTCGTAGAGGTGGAGTGATACAAACAGATGGTTCAGAGAAGCAGTGACCATTTAAGTAGTGTTAGAAAAGAGATAAAGATGCAACAGTGCAGGGAAGAGAGAGAGATTCAAGGGAGCAGGTAAGAGGAGGAGAGTTAATGAGACTAAAAGCCTTTGACTCCACCCAACTGAGAAGAGTTGTATGTGGGGAGCCTCCCCACACATCAGAGTTTTACTCTATACAGGGGTGAATAAAACCCGTGTATAAAGTCAACAACATGTAGGGGTAAAGGGGGTAAGGAGTCGGCTTAGCACACCTGATCTCATGGAAGCAGATTTTACAAGAGATGTAATACGATCTTACAAAGATAAGTCTCCAGTGAATGAAACCCTGAGCTTGTTCAAGGATGATGCAGGATTGAGCTGGATATTTTTAAACATTAGTGGGTACTCCTGTGGAAGATTTTTCCGATTGATAGGTGTAAAATTGAGTCTTTGATGCATTAAAAACAACAAGATTATTTTTACCCAAGTCAGAGATACAAGCCACGTCAGACATTAGGTGTGCCATAGCCTCCTCCCTTGTTTGGTGAAGTAACTGCTGAGATGGACGTTGCAGGAACCGAATGGAAATGTGAAGAGTGGAATCATCAGTGTAGGAGCGGATAGGGTTAGATGTACACCTTAGGTCATTGATGAATATAAGGAAGAGAGTTGGTGATGGGACAGAGCCCTGAGGAGCACCACTGTTAATAGATCTAGGAGAAGAACGATGGCCGTCTACAATAGCAGCTAAAGAACGACCAGAGAGGAAGCTATAGATGAAGGCACAGATAGAAGGATAGAAATCGTAAGAGGGGAGTTTGGAAATAAAAGGTTTATGCTAGACTCGATCGAAAGCCTTTGAGATGTCAAGTGCAATGGCAAAGCTTTCGCCAAAGTCCCGAAAGGAGGATGATCAAGAGCCTACAAGATAGGTGAGAAGATCGCCAGTGGAGCGTCCCTGACAGAACCCATATTGATGATCAGAAAGAAGGTTGTGATAGGAAAGATGCTTTAAAAATTTTTTCTTAAGAATTGACTCGAAAACTTTTGAGACACAGGATGTTAATGCAATTGAACGATAGTTAGAGGGTTGGGAATGGTCGTCCTTTTTTGGGACTGGCTGAATGAGAGCATCCTTCCAGCAAGAAGGAAAGGTACAAGTTGATAGACAAAGGCGAAAGAGTTTACCTAGGCTGGGTGTCAGCACAGAAGCACAGTTCTTGAGGGCAACAGGAGGGACTCCATGAGGCCCATATGCCTTGTTAATATTGAGGCCAGTGATGGCAGAAAATACATCAGCTGAAGAAATTTTAATGTCAGCCATGAGGAGGTCAGAGGTAGGAAATGATGGAGGAACAGCACCAGAATCATCTAAGGTGGAATTTGTAGGAGAAACTCTGAGAGAAGACATCTTTATCAGTAGAAGAAATAGCTACAGAACCACCAGAGTAGAACAGAGGAGGGAAGGATGATGAAGTAAAGTTGTTAGATTGGTTTTTGGCAAGGTGCTAGAGGGAGCGGGTAGAATTTGAGTTGGAAAGTTGAGAGCATTTAGTGTGGATGAAATTATTTTTAGCAGAGCGAACAACAGACTTAGCACAGTTCCGGGCAGAAACAAAAAAAGATGTGATTCAGGGGTGGGTTGGCTCTGGTACCTTTCATAGGCCCTTTCTCCGGTACCTTTTATAGGCCCTTTCTTTGTTGTGGACAGCATTAGAACAAGCATGATTAAACCAAGGCTTTCTTGCATTAGTCAAAGGATATGAGAAAGGAATGTATGTTTCCATGCCCGAGAGAATAAACTCTGTAATGTGCAAGGCACACTCGGATGGCTCCCGATCGTGGTAACAATAATCATTTCAGAGAAAATCAAAGAAGTAGTGCCTGAGGGCCTCCCAGTCTGCAGCTCCAAAGTGTCACAATCGTTGTTTCCTTGGAGGATCCACAGGCTGTACCGGAGCGATAGGACAGGTTAAGGTAATGAGGTTGTGATCGTAGGAGCCCAACAGAGAGGAATGATTAACAGTGTAAGCAGAAGGATTAGTTGTAAGGAGGAGGTCAGGTTTGTTGGAGCTCTCTCCAAGGAGGTCAGGGATACAGGTAAGGTGCTGTACAAGCTGCTCTAGGTCATTAAAGGTAATGGGTTTGCTATCAGTTGCCTCAGACAGCTGAGTCTCAGTTAGGAAGAGAAGGTGAGGTTTAGTGGAGGATAGGTTGTGCTCAACAGAGCGAAAGTTAGAGGAAAGGGCGCGAATGTTGCAGAAATGAAGAAGTGAGTCAGACGGCGGTTCTAGGCATCTCGTTGAGTCGTCACCGGGAGAGGGGCGGATGATGGGAGCATCTATGGTTCCCCCCCTCGGGACTCCGAGGCTACGTTATTAAATGCCATATTTTTTCCAAAAATTTTGGAACAAGGTGTAGTGTGCGGTGTGCATGTAGTTTAGTGTTGACAGTTAGAGAAATTTGGATTGGAGAGCATGCTGGCCTACTCTCTGTGTTACTGAAACACTGAAAAAGTTCAGCGAAGGGGGATGGTCAGGAACTAGTCCAAAGGGCTAAAACGGGAGCTCCTGCTCTCCTTGTCATCAACTTTCCATCCACCTATGAAGTACTGTCCTGCTCGACTGGTGCTACAGTCTACTTCTTGTCCTGGTGTCCACAGACTTCCTCACTCCACATCTTTCACTAATCACATTATTTCGTATCCTATCCACACTCTGTACGCCAAATACATTCCTCAGCAGTCCCATCTCCACTCCTCTCATTATTGACTTTTCATTTTCATGCCACAGTCTCCCATCCACATAATAAAGTTGACACTAACACTCCTTCATGTAAGCCTCGTTCAGCTGCAACACTAAAGTCTCTGTTTCTCATCAAGGCCCTCATTGCACTAGCTACTTTCCTTCCTTTTGTCACTCTACTTTCCACCTCTTTTGCACATTTTTCTGTCTCTTCTATCGTTTTACCCATGTATTTGAACTCTCTCACCAATTCCTGTCTCTTTCCAATCACTGTAACATCACACTGGGACTCACCTTTTCTCTCAACAACCATCACTTTACTTTTTCTACATTTATTTTCAAGGCACGACGCTTACAGACATCAGGAAAACGCTGCACTAGTCTAACAAATTCTTATCCGGTATTTGCAAGTAGAACTGCATCATCAGCATACAACAAAATTTTAAATATTCCATCCATCACCATTCACTACCAACGCCATCCCCCTCTCCATTACACGTGTTTTTGCTTCTCTCATCACCCCATCCATATATATATATATATATATATATATATATATATATATATATATATATATATATATATATATATATATATTACCAGACGCCTCAATCCCGTTTGGGGTGTCCACAAACAAAACGCCTCCACGTCACCCTGTCCCCCGTCATTTCACTGCCCTGCTCCCAACTCACACACCCCTCTCTCATATACCTCTCCACCCCATCTCTCCATCTCATCCTCGGCCTCCCCCTTCCTCTTCCCCCCTCCACCTCACTCACACTCTCAGTCATTCACCCTCCATCCTCTCCACATGGCCAAATCACCTCAGTGTGTTCCTCATAACGCTTCCTATCTCATCCACATCCACACCACAACGCTCCTTTATATCCTTATTCGTCAGCCTGTCTCTCCATGTGATTCCACAGGCTCCTCTTAAATAACTCATTTCCACTGCTCTCACTCTTGACTTGTGTCATTCCAACAACGTCCAAGCTTCACTTCCATATGTTAGAGTTGGTATCACAATACTGTCATGTAGTAACTTTTTCAATTCCATACTCACTTCCCTGTTTCTTATCACTGCTTTCAAAGAACCAGCAACCTTTCTTCCCTGCTGTACCCTTTCAAGCACTTCACCCTCCAAACCTCCATCCTTACTCATCACACTATCCAAGTACTTAAACGTACTCACATTTTCCAATGCCTCACCATCCCACCTCGCTGTACATTCACTGACTTCATCTCTCTCAAAGACCATCACTTGACTCTTCCCTACATTCACCTTTAGATTCCATTTCATACACACTCTCCCAAACTCATCCACCAAGCCTTGCAGCTCCCCTTCGTCTTCACTCAACAACACAGTATCATCGCAAACAACAGTAAAGGGAGTTTCCAAACACTATCCTCTCTCACCAGGGCCACTCCAACATCCACTACCCTACCTTGTACCTCTTTTATTACCCCATCCATGTACAGATTGAACAACCATGGAGACATGACACATCCCTGTTTCAACCCAACTTTCAAAGAGAAAAATTCACTTAGTTCACCATCCACACGCACTGCAGCCTTCGCACCATCGTACATACTTTTCACAGCATTCAACAACTTCTCATCTACTCCATATATTCTTAATATTTTCCACAATCCTTGTCTATCCACCCTGTCATATGCTTTCTCCAAATCCATGAAAGCCGCATACAACTTCTTTCCCTTCTCTAGAAACTTTTCCACTAAAGATCTAAGAATGAATATCTGATCTACGGAACCTCTTCCCTTCCTAAACCCTCCCTGTTCTTCTCCAACTAATTCCTCTGTTCTTTCTCTAACTCTGTCAATAAGTATCCTACCATACACTTTTCCTATTATACTAAGAAGACAAATGCCCCTATGATTACCACACACTTCTTTTTCCCCTTTTCCTATGTACAAGGGAATAATTATACCTGACTTCCAATCCTCCGGGACTCTACCTTCCTCCCAGGCCAATCTACACATCTTCCACATCCATTCTACTACAATTTCTCCCCCATGCTTCAGCATTTCACCACACACTCAATCAGTTCCTGGGGCTTTCCCTAATTTAACTTTCTTCATTGTTTCCACAACTTCTATCCTACTGATTTCTTCCTGTCTTCTCACCTCCCTCCTTCTCCTAGCCATTCCCCAGCCACTTATACTCACATTACTTCCATCCTGTATGTTCAACAATTCATTAAAGTGTTCTCTCCATCTGCTCACTTTTTCTCCCTTCTCCACTAGTAATCTACCATTTTTATCTTTCACTCCCCTGCTAACCTCACTTCCACCCTGTCTTACTCTCTTTACCTCTTTCCAGAACATTTTGTTACAGTCCCTCCACTTTACACTCAAATTCCTTCCAAATTCCTCATCCACTCTCTTCTTACTCTCTCTTACTAATCTTTTCACCTCTCTCTTTCTTTCTACACACACACACACACATATATATATATATATATATATATATATATATATATATATATATATATATATATATATATATATATATATATTGTATATTGAACAACCATGAGGACATCATATAACCTTGTCGCACAGCCACACCTATGGTGAACCATGTACAAAACCTTCCACAATCGTTCTCTGTTTGCCCTGTAGTATATATTTTCCAGGTCCATGAATGCCATAAACACCTACTAGTCCTTCTCACAAGCCTTCTTCACTATCTGCCTTACTGGAAATATTTGATTCACACATCCTCTACCATTCGTAAAGCCACCGTTTTCATCACTCACTAGGACAACAGTTATCTTACTTTCTCTATAATAATTCTTCCATATACCTTCCCTACCACACTCAATAAAATTATGCCTCGATAAGTCTTGCACTTACTTCGCTCACCTTTATTTTTGTGCAGGGGTACAATCACAGCCTTTTTCCACTCTACAGGCACAGTTTCATTCATCCATGCCATCTTATGTATCTCCAACAAGGACTTCATTCCTCTTTCTCCACTACGCTTAATCATCTCTGCATACACCTCATCGACCTCAGCTGCTTTCCTATTTTTCAGCATCTTCACATCGCTCTTCACCTGTGCGAGTCTCACATTTCCTGCCACTGCATTCCTTCTCTGCACACCCCCAAAACCAATCATGTTTACAGTGGCCTTGCTCTGTCTATTTCCATTCATTAGGCTTTCAAAATATTCTTTCCAACTGGTCCTTACTTCATCTCCACGGTTTATTAATCTACCATCTACATCCTTTACACTTTCACATTTCATTCCACTGCCACTTCTACATTTCTGCACCTCTCTCCAGAGTAACTTGCTATTTTCTGAGTTGTTTGCATTCATTTTTCTTCCTAGATCATCTTTTACTTCCTTCTTTTTCCTCTTCACTAGTCTCGATAACGTGGTCTTAAGTACTAGTAGGGAGATAGGGCATTAGATTATGGATCGTTAAGCTCAGCCAGAATAAAGTACTGAGACGCAGTGTCAACGAGGTGAGTTACAGCACTCTTGGGTTACAAAGTTTATTGTACTCAGTTTATAAAAATGAGTTACAGTTTAGCAGAGCGTCACCCTAACGTCGGACCTTCTCTCTAGCCCTAGTCTCCCCTTTCTCTCTCTAACCCCTTCTTACTGTATCTGACCCTCGTGTTAACAGGCCTACTCTCCAATTTGGGGGAGGCGGTGGCTCATTCGGTAGAGAGGTGGCTTGTAGTCCTAATGGACCCGCGTTCAAATCCCGCTGGGGCAGGGAACAGTTTAAAGATTTGAATTTAATACAAATCAGATTTTACTGATCTACCAGAAGACCCGCCGACATGTCGTAAAAATACCCCCGCTAATATCAATACACCAGTCCTGTATGAGACAGCCCTAGCATGTATTCAATATGGACGGTGGGTGTTAGCGCCGAAGTGGTGACATGTAGAGGTGTGCGGTACGTAGGAGGGCTACTGGGCCTTGAAAGCAGGGTGTGAAGCCTATGCGCAGAGTCGGACACATAAAAAAAAAAAAATTAATAAACTTTCTGATCTGAAGGGAATCTCTCCGACATTATATATAGCCTGGGAAGGATGTATGTGTGTGATGTAATGTCTGGTAGATTCACGTGGACTAACTGGCTAGGGCTGGTTACTCCACGTGTTTGAATACATCATGAAATTCTTGGTCGTCTGGACTACGAGGAAGTTTGAGATACATCGTATGGTTAAGGACTCTTGATGGTCTGGGACAACAAAGGTTGTGGATATACATTATGTGAATGGACATTCCTGGTTCATCTAGGCAAGGGGAAGTGTTCTCTAACTCTTCCTGGAGGACTCAGACATAACTACTTGTTTTACATATGGTTACCTGTAGCTATATAGTTACATATAGTGTTGTGTTATATTATGCCTACACTAGTCTCATTACGTGCTTCTTGCTCTCAGTATATTCAGTTCTTATTTCACTTCAGTCCCTGTCCTGTAACCATTCTCGCCACTTCTTTCTCTTTTCCTCCACTGGTCACGTAACCTCTTCATCCCACCATGTCGTATCTTTCTTCTTTGTTGTTACCCTTGCCACACCACACACTGCTTTAGCATTCCTAGCTAAGCAATTCCTATTTGCATTCCACAGGCTGTCCAGACCCATTTCATTCCAATTCATTGATTCTAACTCCTCCCTTACTTTGGTCCTGTATTCATCTGCCATTTCTTTTATCCTCAGCATCTCGACTTTCAGTCTTTCTGCCTGACTGCTCCTCTCTCTCCTGGTCCACCTCACTCCTCACAGCTTGATCTTGCATACCACAATCATATGATCTGACAGACCTCTAAATCGTCCTCTCACGGCCCTTGTATCAGCAACCATTCTCAGCATCGACCTTTCTACAAGCACAGAATCAATCAGGCTCCTTTCATCACTATCCCCAGTCCCTATATACCATGTATATTTATGTGCATCTTTGTGTTTGAAATACGAGTTACAAATGCACAACCTCCTTTCCTGACACATATCCTTCAGTCACTTCTCAGTATCATTTTCTCCTGCTACTCCATTACATCCCATTATGTTATCCTCCAGACCAGTGCTTACTCATCCATTCATATCGCCCATTACGAAGACTTTACAGCTCCTGGGCATATCTCCCACTGTTTCATCCAGCTCATCCCAAAACCTGTCTTTCTTTCTCCCACTCGTGTCATCACACGGTGCATACGCTACGATCACAGTCACTTTCACCTTCTCATACTTGAACTTGAGATACATACATCTCGAGCTGACACATTCGTAATCTCTTATTCCACTCTGCCACACCTCATTCATCATCAAAGTAACTCCTTCCTTGCATCTTCCTCGTCTTTCATGCCTGATCTTACACATTTCACACCTTTCCACTCCTTCACTTCATACCCTTTCATTTGTGTTTCATACAATGCCATCATGGCGTGTCTCGCACTCTTGAACACATTCACCACTTCCAACCTCTTGCTCTCCTCATTCACCTTTCATATCCCACATGGCCATGCGAATCTGCCCATTTGGTTGGAGCCCTGGGCAGGTATTGGGCCCTCCGAGGTGTGTGTGTGTGTGTGTGTGTGTGTGTGTGTGTGTTCTTACCTAACTGTTCTTACCTAATTGTATCTTTACAGAAATGAGTCAAGCTTGTACTGTCCCGTGTATTAAACCACTGATATCATACATTTCCTTGAATTTGTGAATAGTTTTGGCACACACTGTTTCAGTCGATAGTACATTCCACTGATAAGTTACCTAATTTGGGAAACTGAATTTCCTTACGTCTTTATAGCCTCTCTTTTTATGGAATTTTTTGCAATATACTCTTGCTGGTGCTTCCGCACAGGTTATATATTCATTTATGTCTATTTTCTCTTTCCCTGAGATGCGTTTATATATACTCCCCCAGTATCCCTGCTTGTCGTAAAAGGCGACTAAAAGGGTTGGCGGAGGGTTAGTGCCCCTCCCCGGAAAACAACTAACTAAAAAAACAAACAATAAGCCTCGGACAAGGACTGACCAAACGATGACGACCCAGGACCGTACAAAGGACTTGGTAATGAGTACATGGAATGTAAGAGGAGCGAATGATGAGGTGAAAGAGAGAGAGATTGTCCAGGTGCTTGAGGATGCGAAAGTGGATGTATGTGGAATAACTGAAACAAAATGGAGAGGAGAAAGTGTGAGAGAATGGGAGTATGGATGGGGTATATGTGCAGTAGATGAGAATGAGAGGGCAAAGGAAGGGGTGTGTATAGTTGTGAGTAAAAGATGGAAGAAGAGCATAAGACAGTATGGATCAGTTGGGTCAAGGATTGTGTGGGTAAAGTTGAAAGTTGGAATACAAATGTGGGCGATTGTGTGTGTGTACGAGCTAACGCAAGATCGTGCTAGAAGAGTGAGAGAAGAGTTCTGGACAAATGTGGAAGTGTGCATGGAAAAGTTTGGAAGGAATGAGAGAGTGTTTTTGATTGGTGATATGAATGGTAAAGTTGGTAATGTGAAGGTGGATGGAATAGTTGGTGAGTGGGGTGTGCCTGCTGAGATAGATGAGAATGGGAGTGCGTTAGTGGACATTTGTGCTGGGAGGGGGTTGGTGATAGCCAATACCCTCTTCAGGCATAAAATGATCCACAGGTATACATGGCGAGTGATGAGAAGGGTGGGTGGTGAACTGAATGAAAGGAAGGCAATGATTGATTATGTGTGTGGATGAAAGGATGCGAAGATGTGTAAAGGATGCAAGAGTGTATAGAGGTTGGGGGAGTGGACTTTCTGACCACTACTTGGTGGTGGCCAGAATTAGGATGCAAGTAAGATGGAGGAATAGAAGAAGGGAAAGACGAGAGAAAGGAGTAGTTGCAAGGAGAGTGGAAAGGTTACAAGAGGATGAGAAAAAGGCAGAGTATAAGAGAGAAGTGGAGGAACGATTGGGCAAGTATGAATTGGAGCAGATGGGAGACGTGGAAGGTATGTGTAAGATATTTACAGAAGAAATATGTGCAGCATGTGATGTGGTGTGTGGAAGGAAGAGAAGACGGAGGGGGGTGCAAGGAACAGAGTGGTGGACTGAAGAGGTGAAACAGGCTGTGGCACAAAAGAAGAAAGCATACAATGAATGGGTGAGAAATAGGGGCGTGGAAGAAGTTGAGAGGCGGAAGAGAGAGTTATATGTGGAAAGGAAGAGAGAGGTGAAAAGATTGGTAAGAGAGAGTAAGAAGAGAGTGGATGAGGAATTTGGAAGGAATTTGAGTGTAAAGTGGAGGGACTGTAAGAAAATGTTCTGGAGAGCAGTGAAAAGAGTAAGACATGGTGGAAGTGAAGTTAGCAGGGGAGTGAAAGATAAAAATGGTAGATTACTAGTGGAGAAGGGAGAAAAAGTGAGCAGATGGAGAGAACACTTTAAGGAATTGTTGAACGTAGAGGATGGAAGTAATGCGAGTATAAGTGGCTGGGGAATGGCTGGGAGAAGGAGGGAGGTGAGAAGACAGGAAGAAATCAGTAGGATAGAAGTTGTGGAAGCAATGAAGAAAGTTAAATCGGGGAAAGCCCCAGGAATTGATGGAGTGTGTGGTGAAATGCTGAAGCATGGGGGAGAGATAGTAGTAGAATGGATGTGGAAGATGTGCTGATTGGCCTGGGAGGAAGGTAGAGTCCCGGAGGATTGGAAGTCAGGTATAATTATTCCCTTGTACAAAGGAAAAGGGGAAAAAGAAGTGTGTGGTAATCATAGGGGCATTTGTCTTCTTAGTATAATAGGAAAAGTGTATGGTAGGATACTTATTGACAGAGTTAGAGAAAGAACAGAGAAATTAGTTGGAGAAGAACAGGGAGGGTTTAGGAAGGGAAGAGGTTGTGTAGATCAGATTTTCATTCTTAGATCTTTAGTGGAAAAGTTTCTAGAGAAGGGAAAGAAGTTGTATGCGG
This sequence comes from Coenobita brevimanus, assembly GCF_032717465.1. NCBI lineage: Eukaryota > Metazoa > Arthropoda > Malacostraca > Decapoda > Coenobitidae > Coenobita > Coenobita brevimanus. The sequence continues at coordinate 19,959,248 of NC_137011.1, read as the reverse complement.
CTTTCATGGATTTGGAGAAAGCATATGACAGGGTGGATAGACAAGGATTGTGGAAAGTGTTAAGAATATATGGAGTAGATGGGAAGTTGTTGAATGCTGTGAAGAGTATGTACGATGGTGCGAAGGCTGCAGTGCGTGTGGATGGTGAACTAAGTGAATTTTTCTCTTTGAAAGTTGGTTTGAAACAGGGATGTGTCATGTCTCCATGGTTGTTCAATCTGTACATGGATGGGGTAATAAAAGAGGTACAAGGTAGGGTAGTGGATGTTGGAGTGGTCCTGGTGAGAGAGGATAGTGTTTGGAAACTCCCTGTACTATTGTTTGCAGATGATACTGTGTTGTTGAGTGAAGACGAAGGGGAGCTGCAAGGCTTGGTGGATGAGTTTGAGAGAGTGTGTAAGAAACGGAACCTAAAGGTGAATGAAGGGAAGAGTAAAGTGATGGTCTTTGAGAGAAGTGAAGTTAGTGAATGTTCAGCGAGGTTGGATGGTGAGGAATTGGAAAATGTGAGTACGTTTAAGTATTTGGGTAGTGTGATGGGTAAGGATGGAGGTTTGGAGGGTGAATTGCTTGAAAGGGTACAGCAGGGAAGAAAGGTTGCTGGTTCCTTGAAAGCAGTGATAAGAAACAGGGAAGTGAGCATGGAAGTGAAAAAATTACTACATGACAGTATTGTGATACCAACTCTAACGTACGGAAGTGAAGCTTGGACATTGTTGGAAGGACACAAGTCAAGTGTGAGAGCAGTGGAAATGAGTTATTTAAGAGGAGCCTGTGGAGTCACGTGGAGAGACAGGCTGACGAATGAGGATATAAAGGAACGTTGTGGTGTGGATGTGGATGAGATAGGAAGCGTTATGAGGAATACACTGAGGTGGTTTGGCCATGTGGAGAGAGTGTATATGAGTGAGGTGGAGGGGGAAAGAGGGAGGGGGAGGCCGAGGATGAGATGGAGGGATGGGGTGGAGAGGTATATGAGAGAGGGGGGTGTGAGTTGGGAGCAGGGCAGTGTAATGGCGGGGGACAGGGCGACTTGGAGGCGATTTGTTTGTGGCCACCCCAAACGGGATTGAGGCGTCTGGCAATAGATAGATAGATAGATGTCTCCTCTTTTCCTTTTCTCCTGTATTGTTGGTAGATTAAATTTTTCTTTCTTCGTAGCTTAGATCCCTGTAGCTTGGTATCTATCTTATAACTACCCTTTGTACTTTGTCTGTCATATCTATGTGTTTTTGAGATGAGTATACCTTACTACTGAATGCATATTCCATGGTTGGTCTGACGAGTGATGTTATTTTCTTCCTCAACATCCCTTCATTTATATATGTGAATGCTATTCTCATATTAGCAAGCAGTGTATTCATATTACGTACCTTCTCACTGATATGGTCATCTGGAGATAGTCTGTCATTAATAATTACTCCTAGGTCCTTCTCCCTTTCTGATATCTGTAGGGTTGAACTTCCTAACTTATAAATGCAGTCTGGTCTTTTCTCAGTTTTACCGAATTTGATTACATGACACTTGTCCACATTAAATTCCATTTGCCATGTATTACTCTATTCATAAAGCTTGTTTTATTCCTTTTGCAGCTCTTTGCAATAATCTGTGTTAGTAAATTTCCTTTGAAATTTTGCATCATCTGCAAACATATGTAGATAGCTTCCATTTCCAGTGTTACTATCTATGTCATTTATATATACTTAAAACATAATTGGTGCCAATACTGAGCCCCGTGGTACTCCACTGGTCACTTCCCTCCATGATGAGTAATTTCCCCTTAATATTGTTCTCATTTCCCTTTTTCTGAGAAAATCCTGCATCCAGCTGTACAGATTGCCTTGGATACCTCCTTGATGGTGCAGTTTCCATAAAGGTCTTTGGTGTGGAACCCTGACAAATGCATTATTAAAATCCAAATAGATACTGTCCACCCATCCTTCTCTTTCCCGTAATGTTTCTGTAACTCTATTATAATAGCTTAAAAGATTAGCAACAGATGATTTTCCCTTCCTAAAACCAAACTGCCCCTCTGTTACCATACTGTGTTCTCCTAGATGTTTTACCCAAACTTTCTTTATCAGCTTTTCTAGCATCTTACTTACAATCTTGGTCAATGATACTGGCCGGTAGTTCATTCGAATTTGTCTATTCCCTTTCATGAAAAAGGGAACATTGTTTGCTTTTTTCCAAATGTCAGGTAGTTTACCTTGACCTAAGGATTCCTTGAATATTTAATACAATGGTCTGCTTAGCTCTTCTGCACATTCATGTAGCATCCAACCTGAAATTCCGTCAGGACCATTTGTTTTTCCTTCGCCCAATTTACGTAACTCTTCCTGTACTTCTTTTTCTGATATTTGTATATTTGGTAATACATGTGGGCATGCATATTCCATATTATGTCCCTCAATTTTTTTTTTTTTTTTTTTTTTTTTTTTTTTTAAACTGATTGGAAGTTTTAATTGGTACTTTACAATTATCTTTCTCTTCTGTGTACTACATGATCTCCTTATCCGTAATGGACTATATTTTGTCTTTATCTTTGGTTTTGCTTCGGATGTAGCTTTGGGGGAGGTGGTGGCTCAATGTGTAGAGAGGTGGCCTGCAGTCCTACTGGACCCAGGTTCAAATTCCCGCTGGGGCAAGGAACAGTTTAAGGATTTGAATTTCATTAAATCAGACTTTACTGATCTACCTGAAGACCCGCCGAAACTTTGTAAAAAATACCCCCGCTACTACCAATACACCAGTCCTGTATGAAACAGCCCTAGCATGTATTCAATACGGACGGTGGATGTTAGCGCCAAAGTGGTGACACGTAGAGGTGTATGGTATGTAGGAGGACTACTCGGCCTTGAGAGCAGGCTGTGAAGCCTATGCCCAGAGTCAGACACATAAAAAATGTCCTCCTCAAACTGTCACTGAGCTTCCCTCCTTATCTTTGTATAATCATTTCTTGCCTGTTTATAGTTGTTATATGCCCTCTCACTATTGTGTCTTCTGTATCTATTCCACAGCAAGTCTCTTTTGTCTTTTGCTTTTTTTATATATTCTGTATTAAACCAATTTATTTTAATTTCTGTTGCTTTTGGCTGTGGGATGTAAGTTTGGACTCCAATTTCATAAAGATCGCAGACTTTTCTATATATAATATTTAAATCTTGTCCTCTAAGTTCCTTTTCCCAATCTGTTTCTAAGAAGTACTTCTTCAGGTCATGATAGTTACCCTTTTTGTAATTTAGACTCTTTTTGTAACTCTCATTACTGGTATCTTTATATGCAATCCAGAAGTTACAATTTAATACTACATAGTCACTTTTGCCGAATGGGGAGTGACACATTATACTGTCAGTTTCATTTTCTTGCCTGGTAAATATAAGATCTAGTACTGATGGATCATCAAGTCCTCTTTTTCTGGTGTTTTCCTTTACAGGCTGTTTGTGTGTGTGTGTTCTTACCTAATTGTTCTTACCTAATTGTATCTTTACAGGAATGAGTCAAGGTCGTACTGTCCCGTGTCTTAAACCATATTTATCGTACATATCCTTAAATTTGTGAATTGTTTTGGCACACACTATTTCATTCGGTAGTGCATTCCATTGATCAATTGCTCTGTTTGGGAAACTGAATTTCCTTACGTCTTTATCACCTCTCTTCTTATGCAATTTTTTGCAGTGTCCTCTTGCTGATGCTTCTCTATATGTTAAGTAATCATTTATGTCTATTTTCTCCTTTCCTGATATGCATTTATATAGCATTATCATGTCACCTCTTTTCCTTCTCTCCTGTAGTGTTGGTAGATTCAGTTTATTTAGTCTTTCTTCGTAGCTTAGGTCCCTTAAGCTTGGTATCCATCTTGTAGCGGCCCTTTGAACTTTTTCAATCTTGTCTATGTGCTTTTTGAGATGAGGACTCCAGACTACTGATGCATATTCCAGGGTTGGTCTAATGAATGATGTTATTATCCTTCTTAGCATGTCTTCATTTATGTATGTGAATGCTATTCTCATATTTGCAAGCAATGTATACATGTTCCGTACCTTTTCGCTGATGTGGTCAGCCGGAGATAGTCTGTTATTGATAATCACACCTAGGTCTTTCTCTCTTTCTGATGTGTATAGGGTTTTATTTCCTAACTTATAATCCCAACCAGGTCTTTTTCCACTTTTACCAAACTTGATTACATGACACTTTTCCACATTGAATTCCATTTTCCATGTACTACTCCATTCATGAAGTTTATTTAATTCTTCTTGTAGCTTCTTACAAGAGTCTGTGTTAGTAATTCTCCTTTGTATTTTTGCATCATCTGCAAACATATTCAGATAGCTCTCATTTCCAGCGTTACTGTTTATATCATTTATATACACTAAAAACATGATTGGTGCCAGCACTGAACCCTGTGGTACTCCACTAGTCACTTCTTTCCAAGATTAGTAGTTTCCTCTTAGTACTGTCCTCATTTCTCTTTTTATGAGAAAGTCTTGCATCGAACAAAACAGTTTGCCTCGAATTCTTCCTTGATGGTACAGTTTCCATAAAAGTCTTTGGTGTGGTACTGTGTCAAAAGCTTTCTTGAAATCTAAATAGATACTGTCCACCCATCCTTCCCTTTCCTGTATTGTGTTTGTTACTGTGTGTGTGTGTGTGTGTGTGTGTGTGTGTGTGTTAATTCATTCACATTTTTTGTGGACCTCTACCAGCTTTGGGCCTGAAGCTTCTACTTTATCAATCTCCACGTAAATCCGCCCCAGTGCCCAGTTAATCACGAAATCAGCAGTTTTACCACAGCATACGAGTATATAACCATACTAACTACGTTTTTTTTTTTTTTTTTTTTTTTTTTTTTGCGCTTTGCACCTTTCAGTTATTTCTGTAAATAATGTGAATGCTGGTAGAAATATACGTGATTCCAAGCCTGTCATTCTTCCATCGAGTCATGTTTTTACAAATATGCTTTAGTCCACCGTTCAGACTCATTATCTGGTCATATTAAAGGCAGTGCTAAAACTGAACAGTATTACTTCATACCTTTTCAGGAGGTACTATTATACTTCAAAGTTGTGGACACACCATATCATAAGTAATTGTAATCCTGATGTTATATTAAAAAACTGTCGAAAAACCGTCACCTGTTACTCATCATGTTCAGCAGTATAATGAAAACATCTTGAACAATGGCACTAAAAACTTAATGTACATTCATCAGAACTTAATACAGTCAGGTTCATTTCACAATTCAAATAAGTCGTGGTTGCATGGAATTCGATGAGCCTTAGCTATGATATAGGAATGAGTCTCCTTGGTTCCTCTGTAAATTTACCCTCAAGTCTGACTAGACTTGACCATCAACTATTGAAAATGGGTTTTGGATCTTCTACAGGTGAAAACAATAGTGCGGAAGCTAGCATGACGCCAGTCAATGGACCACATGTTTGTCTATGACAATTTACGAGTACTCTGTTAAGATGTTCGTAATATATGTTTGATATTTTATTGAGCAGACCTCAGCTTTCATGGTTCCAACATTATATTTATGTATATATGAAGATGTATGAAACATTAACTGAAGATTTAGTTAGTAATAATATCTGGAATTTAAAACTATTGTTCAGCTGCAGCTCTTTTATGTACTCAAATCCTGTTTCATATTTTAAATATTCCCCATTAATCCATTTACACAGTTTGGTAACGTGGCAGAACTTCGAGCGCCATGGGGTGTTGGGGTATTTGAAGTGATAGCAGACAGCCAGAACACTAATGTAACACAGTCACGGCTTTCCCAGGTGATCACCCAAGCCCGCCAGGTAGGTCACAGTGTTACTGCTGAGGTGGGTAGGCCAATGAAGTTACTACTGAAGTGAGTAGCTGGACTGGTTATTCTCTAGTTGCCGCTGAGATGAGTAAGTGGAGAACTCATATACAGAACTATGAAATTCTAAGACCTTAGTCTACCATAGCATCATTAAAGGCCAGAAAAGAAAAACTGTGATGCATGATGTAATGCCACATGGTGTCGTTAATGACTAAAATCACTAAGAATTTGAAGTTTTCGGTGCATAGTCTTTAAGAAAGTTCCTGTAGTACTGTAAGAAAAAAACAATTAATGTAAAAATACCGCCAGTTACGACTGAAGTCATGGTTCGTGACGGTGGTGGTGGTGAGTGATGACCCGGTGTTCCTTGACGCCTTTGCCAAGTGGTCCCTTAAGGGACGCCTCCTGGTGTGGACAATAAAGCTCCTCGTCCTCACCCGCCTTCCTCTCCACCGTCTCAATGACATCCGCCAAACACTGTCTATGACCAACTCGCTGTTGCTTCAGCTGTCTGACACTCCATCGATCAAGTGAGATCTATATATATATAATAAGAATATATATTTGAATGTGTTCGACTCTGGGCATAGGCTCCACAGCTTGATCCCAGGGCCAAATAGTCCACCTACATACCATACACTTCCACATGCCACCACTTCGGCACTAACACTCACCATTCATGTTGAATACATGCAAGGGCACTTACATACAGGTCTGGTGTATTGGTATTAACAGGGGTGTTTTTACAACATGTGAGCGGGTCTTCTATTAGATCATTTAAGTCTGCATTTAATGAAAATCAGTCCCTTAAACTGTTCCCTGTCCTTCCTGGGAGTCGAACCTAGGTCCATAAGGACAGCAAAACACCTATTTTGCCCATAAAATTCAAAATAAATATTTTTATGTTCAATTACATATTGCGGATATCCCTAGAAGTAACACTGGTTTTTATCATTATAAGTGTTTCAGACAGATAACTCAAGAACATCCTATCTCTCTCTCTCTCTCTCTCTCTATTTATTTATTTATATTTATATTTATATTTACACACGCACACACACACACACACACACACACATATATATATATATATATATATATATATATATATATATATATATATATATATATATATATATATATTGTTACGGAACAGAGAAACATGATGTACACTTTAAGTGAGAATACTAAAAATCACTACTGTCCCGTAAAGTTCCAGGTTCAAAACAAAAAAGTTAGGTAAAATTACAAGTTAAAGTTTAATGCTCAAACTAACAACAAAACATTCAGGACTCATAAGGTTAAACATATGGTTAACTGCAAAAGCCTCTATTAACACGAAATTAGCAAGAGTAAATTTATCTAAGTCAGCCCTGATAAAATGAAAATACACTGGGTAATGCTCAGTTAATGCAAGATAAATTATTACAGATACAAACTATTATGAACAATGGCTAACAATAAGAACCTTTATATAAATTACAAAAAAACCTCACCAGGCCCACAAATTAACAACTTATGCTACACAGTACAAGAAAAAATGCAACAACACTTATACTCAAATTACACAGCTGCTAGATGGTTGGAGACTTCCTGAGCACTCACAACTGTACAGGGGAGGACAGAGATGTGAACAAAATGAGGAGTAGATCTAAGTGGCAATAATGCAGAGACTGAGCTCATTATATAGGGGCCAGCAGAGCTTGATACAACTTGTAAGAAGGACGCGCAAATGAAGCCTAGGGGACAAAGAGCTGACAATCCTGCACTGAACAACAGAAAGGACGACTTACTCTACTATAACGGTAGAAGGGGGGGACTGAGGCAGAACACGCTCGTGATCAAACAGGCAGCACACTGTACGTTAGAATTACACAAAGGATGATGAAATCATAGGCTATGTAACACCTCTCCACAAAGAAAAAGAAATTTACGAAGGAAATTTCTTATTACTCTAAAACAATCTGTCTAAAGTCTAGATAAGCAATCTGCAATAACATTTTCTTTCCCCTTGACATGTTGTATGTCTAATGAATACTCCTGAAGAAGTAGACTCCATCTTGTCAATCTCTGATTTTTATCTTTAAACTTGCTAAGGAATTTCAGTGGGTTATGATCGGTATAAATGACTATGGGGTCAAAACCAGAACAGAAATAAAATGAAAAATGCTGTAAACCCAAAATCAAGGCCAAAAGCTCTTTCTCAATAGTTGAGTAGTTCTTTTCAGGTGGAGTGAACTTCTTACTGTAATAAGATACAGGATGTTCAATACCCTGATCATCCTCTTGCAGCAAAACAGCCCTAGCTCCTGTATCACTTGCATCAACAGCCATCTTAAAAGGCTTAGCAAAATTTGGAGTAGCGAGCACTGGCTGACTTAATAGAAGAGCTTTAAGTTTGTTGAAAGAGGATTCACAGTTATCGGTCCAGACAAATTTAACTCCCTAGCACGGGCCTCCTGCAGGGCTAGCTGTAACTTAGCTAATTCAATCTGCGTTTGCTCATTTGGAGGATTTACATTAAACAAGCTTTCATTAATCATGTCAACAATCTGATCTTTAGAATGATGAGAGCGAACAACAATTCCCAATTGTTGAGCAACAAGCTTAAATTCATTCTTTGTTCTGTTTTCTACATCACACACTGTTTGCACATTTGACAAAAAATCTTTGGCTTCATCAAGAGTAGTAATAGTAGACATCATGAATAAATCACAGTCACAAAATATCAAGCAATATCCTTATGATAATATCCTGAATATCCTGATATGAGGTCGCCAAATTTATGTTACGGAACAGAGAAAGATGATGTACACTTTAAGTGAGAATACTAAAAATCACTACTGTCCCGTAAAGTTCCAGGTTCAAAACAAAAAAGTTAGGTAAAATTACAAGTTAAAGTTTAATGCTCAAACTAACAACAAAACATTCAGGACTCATAAGGATAATGTAATGGCAAAAAACAGGTTAAATATATGATTAACTGCAAAAGCCTCTATTAACACGAAATTAGCAAGAGTAAATTTATCTAAGTCAGCCCTGATAAAATGAAAATACACTGGGTAATGCTCAATTAATGCAAGATAAATTATTACAGATACAAACTATTATGAACAATGGCTAACAATAAGAACCTTTATATAAATTACAAAAAAAACTCATCAGGCCCACAAATTAACAACTTATGCTACACAGTACAAGAAAAAATGCAACAACACTTATACTCAAATTACACAGCTGCTAGATGGTTGGAACTTCCTGAGCACTCACAACTGTACAGGGGAGGACAGAGATGTGAACAAAATGAGGAGTAGATCTAAGTGGCAATAATGCAGAGACTGAGCTCATTATATAGGGGCCAGCAGAGCTTGATACAACTTGTAAGAAGGACGCACAAATGAAGCCTAGGGGACAAAGAGCTGACAATCCTGCACTGAACAACAGAAAGGACGACTTACTCTACTATAACGGTAGAAGGGGGGGACTGAGGCAGAACACGCTCGTGATCAAACAGGCAGCACACTGTACGTTAGAATTACACAAAGGATGATGAAATCATAGGCTATGTAACAATATATATATATATATATAGATATATATATATATATATATATATATATATATATATATATATATATATATATATATACAGTTCATTTTTTCTCTATAGGCCTAGTCCATATCCCCTATGGCCCTATTCCTCATAGAACCACAAATCTCACCCTGTTCTGAAATATCCCCATTTTGTTTTCCCGGTTACCATCTCTTCACAAACTTCTGTAACAAGGGCGGCACCTGTTATCAAATTTCATAATGCAGTTGACACCAATTTAAACTTCACTTCATCTAGTTTTGATTACGCATTGTACAAACTGTCAAAATATTACCAAATCTATCTATGTAGGCTATTGCTCCCCCAATGCTTCTTCAGAACCACTGTATTTGATTCCATATCCACACAGTTGAGTAACCTTAACCTTGCCTTTAGCACGGAAATTACCATTCTGGGTGATTTTAACAAGCATACTGTTGAATGGTTATTGCATTCTGACAGGACTGACGATGCTGGTCTAGAGTGTGAGCTGTTTGCAGAATCGTTTAATCTCACCCAGCTGGTAAAGCAACCAACCAGAATACCAGATAATTCTGATCATAATGCCCATCACTTCTATTCCTGACAAATAATCCCGATTAATACAGAATAGAGATATTGTCTCCACTTGGATCCTCTGACCACAATCTCATCAAAGCCTTATTAGTTAGCCCCCCCAAACCTCCCCGTTCTGAACCTGTCAGGGTGACCCGACGGCACTTTGATAGGGCAAACTGGGATGGATTTAGACATTATCTTGCTGACATTGCATGGCACTCTGTCTTCTCTAGTGATGTCAATTCTACCCAGTCCCACATTTGCGACTTAATACTAGCTGGTATGGATTTATTCATAGCAAGTCAACAGTTCACTAAAAGATCGAACTCTCCAAAATGGTTTGATAGCTCCTGTGCCAGAGTAATAGCCCAAAAGTCATTAACATATAACTCTTACTTAAAATAAAAAACATCTGAATCTCTCTATCAATTTAAAATTGCTAGAAACCTTGCAAAAGCTCTAATAGATATCGCTAAATCAAACTTTCTTCAAAATCATCAAAACTACTTAACAATCTAATGACAAGAGAATATTCTGGCCAACTCTCAATTCTTTCAATAATAACTTTAACAAGTCATCATCAATTCGCCCACTAAAATCTTCAGATTTTACAGATGACCTGCGTAGGAAAGCACATATCATTGCCAGTATATTTGCCAGAAATTCTACCATAAAGGTAGCCAGCCAGAATGTCCCAGTACTAGAACTTGACTCTCCCGAAATTGTTCCACTTAAAAGACAGACAAGATACGTAAAATCCATCCTAGACAATTTACCTACCAACAAAGCTCTAGGCCCAGATGGAATTCCTCCAATTGTTTTGAAAAAGTGTTCCCCAGAACTTGCACCTGTTCTTGCTAAATTATTCTGACTATGCATACGTACTTTCTCATTCCCTATTTCATGGAAAGAAGCCAATATCCACCCAATACCTAAGAAAGGAAGTTCCTCACACCCCTTTCTTGTAAGGTATTTGAAACTTTAATTAATGAGCACATAGTCAAACATCTTGAATCCAACAACTTAATTAGTGATAGACTATATGGTTTTCGCCACAAAAGATCCGCCATGGACATACTCAATACACCAGATTATTGGTGTCCTCTGTTCATGAAATATCTGTAATAGTTAGACTTGAACAGCTGTAGGTTGAGGTTTTGAGTGAAACAACTCTGGGGAATCAAGTTCCAGAGAGATGCAGTTTGGGGAATGAAAGATTTCTGATAGGCAGAAGTTCTGCAGTGTCATAGTGTGACAGTCCAGTCATGAGCGCTACCAGATACCCGTGTTGCACGAGGGAAGGCATGGGGAGGTTGCACAATGGACGCAATTTCGTCTGAGCATTTGCTATAAATATGTCTGTAAAATAATGCAAGGGAGGCAACATTCCTTCTTACTTGTAGGAGAGGTAGTTTATTAGTAATAGCAGGGTTATTAATAATTCTGACAGCTTTGTTCTGAATTTTGTCTAGTTGTTTTAATGCAACCTCTCCACATCCATTCCACAAGGGTAAGCAGTATTCAAACTGAGACCGCACGTGACTTATAAATTATAGCTAACTGCTCGTCACTGAAGAAGTTACGGACTCTGTGCAATAATCCATGTTTCTCTGAGGCAGTTTTAGCAAGTGATCTGACATGAGAGGGGCAGCTGAGGGCATTGTTAAGTGAAACACCGAGAATTTCAGTACTTTTGGAGATGGGAATATTTGTAGCATTAAAGGTAATATACGAATCTGGCAATACCTGTCTATTAGTAAATTGTATATATTTAGTTTTACTAGCATTAAATGAGACAAGGCTGTTTTGTCCCCATTCACTGATCGTAGAGAAGTCTTGATTTATGGAGATGGCTGTACTAAGTTGACAGTTAGAGACATTAAACGTTGTAATTGGGTGTCTGAGTGTGAGTGAACTATGAAGAGCTGAGTCATCTGCATATGAATGGATGGGACTGTGGGTGACAGTTAAGAGATCATTAATATGAACCAGGAACAGGGTTGACTCCAGAACTGATCCCTGTGGCACGCTGGTGCTAACTGAGTGGAAATTGGCATATACATCAACTTTTACTCTTATTTTTCTGTCAGTGAGATATGAGGAAATCAAAGAAACTAAAGACTTTAGTCCATAGCAATGGAGTTTGGGCAACAGGGAACAATATCATACTCTGTCGAAAGCCTTAGAAATATCAAGGGCTACTGCATGAGTTTCTCCATGTAGGTCGATTGATTGATGGCTGGTATGTATATACTGTATATACAGTATATCCATCAGTCCATTCATCATCTAAACCTATGTTGCCCCATGAGGAGCATAGGAGCCCAGGGCTACGCAAGTTGGTCCTGACATTTAACCCGCCCCGTCCCAGAGACGTGAATTCACATCCTCACATGATGTGCACTCATATCCCGGAGACGTAAATTAACGCGGCAACATTGCAAGGTCCCTAATTTGCACAATTTTCAATTTTCGCGAATGATTTTTGGCACGTATACACGGGACACCTTCCTCTTCAAGATGCCAAGCAGGAACAATGCCTTACCCAACATGACCTCCTCCCCCCCCCGCATACCCTTTTGTCAGCAATTCACCTGTTATCAGTGACCTGGCCAGTAAAGCCATGTCATGCCACGGTACGAAATTCAGGGCCAGAGTGATTCCCCAATCGATGACAATGTGGAGGACAAACATTAGAGGAAGAAACAGTCAGAAATGATGATCAGGTAATGTGGCAAAAAAAGGTCAGGAATGGTGATAAGTTAGTGAGTGAAACAATGCTTATAATGCCTATATTACCATTTGAAAACCAATATACTCTCGTACTACATATAAATTCGTATCAAATAAATAAATAAATACTGTTTATGAGTGGTGTGGAATAGTTATCCTCCCATAGAACTCGTTTTCTTTGCAGCCAACCTGATAGAAAACCCTGTAAGGTAAGGAGATACTCCTACCTGGATCGAGTATTTTAAACCTCAGGTGAGCGATTTCTCTATGAATTTTCGATGTTTCTCACCAAAAGCGGATGTTTGAGCCAAAAAAAAAGGTCCAAAAATATTGAGACTGGGGCGTACCACTGCCCAGAAAACGTCGGGATGGGGGGGGTTAAGATGAGAGTGACCAGCCTCACCCATCCTTGATTGGCATTACATGAGAAACAGAACAACAACCGCCTGATTGACAGTAACCAACACAGGCTCAGTCCGGCTGGAGCGCCTTAATTACCCACTAAACCACCAGGCACCATAATTTGGTTATATGGGTACCACCCATCAGAGTAAATGGTTTCCTGGCATACAGGAAACCATTTGGCTTGTCACTCAGTGTAGAGTCACCCTTTGACAGAAGGAAGAGGAAAGAATGAAGGAAAGAACGACATCAGAAGAAAGAAGGAAGGAAGAGAGGAAAGGGCAGCCACCTGAGAGCAGAACTACATCGAGTGAGTGGATGGTGAGCACCCCCACCTACTACCATATATCTATCTATCTATCCATCTATATATGTATCTATATCTATCTGTCTATCTATATCTATATCTATCTGTATATCTATCTATATGTATCTATCTATCTATTTTGTTGAGTAGCGGGATTTGCCAATTAGATTATGCTGGAGATTTCCTGATGTTTCTCGTACTGTAGTTCCGTTACGAGTGAGAGTTGCCAGTTAGCCTGCTGTTGTGAGCGTAGTTACTTTGTACGTTGTGCATTAATTTTTGCGCTCTATTTCTCTACAATGTTTCATTAATGTGACTGCTTAATTATGTACTTTTACCTCCGTAATTTAAAGTGTTAGATAGTGTAAGAAAACTCTGGTATGTTTTGCATGTCTCTGAGCTGGTAACTGTTGCTGGTCGAGAGTGTACTCAAAGGTTCGAGTGTAATGCAAGCTTACATATGGATGAGGAAGAGACTAGAGCAGTTTCAGTCAGTTTTGGGTTCAGTATGAGTGTAGCGCAGTGTCAGTGCAGTGTCAGTGAAGTTTGTATATCGTCGGTACTTGTGAAAATAGTGAAGTGTTTCTTGTTGTCAAGCATTAAGTGTAACTGCAGTTAGTAAAGTTTGTATATCTTCGGTATTTGTGAAAACAGTTTGTAGGCATTAAGTGTAACTGTTATGAAAATAAACACAGTGAAGTTTAAAGCTAGTGCATATTTATGCCTCAGCTGGTCTTGTCGCACACTGAAAGGCTGCCACTAGGAAGAACAACTCAATGGGCAACGTCCATACTATACTGTACTACTGCTTTTGGAGCCTGGGACACGGACCTAACAATATATATATATATATATATATATATATATATATATATATATATATATATATATATATATATATATATGGTTGTAGGTGAGGGTGCTCACCATCCACTCATACAATGTAGTGCTGCTCTTGGATGACAACCCTTTCCTCTCTTCCATCCTCCTTTCCCTCCATACTTCTTTTCTCTTCTGTCTTACTTTCCTTCATTCTTTCATCTTCCTTCTGTCTGTGGATGACTCTACACTGAGTGACAAGCCAAGTGGTTTCCAGTACACCAGGAAACCATTTACTACACTGGATGGTAACCATATAACCAAAACATAAGGCAAGGTGCTTTAGTGCATAATTAAGGCGCTCCAGTTGGATTGAGCCAGTGCAGGTTTATATCCCAGGGATGGTTGGGGTCGTTTGCTCACATAATGCCACTCAGGGATGAGTGAGGCTGGTCAATCTCATCTTAAATGTCAGGACCAAATTCCCTAGCCTCAGGCTCCTATGCTCCTCATGGGGCTACATAAGACTGGGTGATATATATATATATATATATATATATATATATATATATATATATATATATATATATATATATATATATACACACAGTAGTCCCTCCAATATCCGATGTAATAGAGCCAACGGCATGTCTGAATAGTGATCCCGTCTGGATATTGGGCCCCAGCCTTCTGGACTTGTACTTATGGACCCTAACTCAGAAAAACACCTATACAACTCCCTCTGGACATGCATAGCATCTGTTTAAGACCCAAATCACACCAATAAGGGACATAAAAGACTGAAATAAATGCAAAAGAACCATAAAATGAGGTTTTTGAGGTAGGTTTATACAATATTAAACATTCTTGGTACTTACAAGTCCCTGGCTCCTTGACTGGTAGTTATGGACCTTAACCTAGCCTAACTCAGAAAAACACCTCCCTACTGCACATGCATAGGACCTAAGACATTATTCACACCAATAAGGGACATAAAAGAGTGAAATGAGGTGTTAGAGGTAAGTATGGAAAAAACAGTACAGTACAATATGAAACATTCTGGGTACTTACAGCAAGTCCCTGGCCATCTCGATGAATAACCCGCCTCCTCTCAGACTCTGACAGTAAGAAGGAGTTCCTGAAGCACTTGCAGTACACTGTTCATGAAGTCTTGCACAGAACTCAGTCATTTGCACTCAGAATTCCATTCTCTTAACACTGCGCACTCTTGTCTTAATTGCGCTCCATTGTACCTTAATGAAGTAAGTGTTGCACTCTGCACTTTAAGTCTTTCCACTCTTGAAACCATTTTCTAAACAAAACACACTCATAAAATTTTTGTCTTTTCACTCAGAACTCTAATTCCTTAACACTATGCACTGTTTTTTTCACTGCACAACACTGTAAATTCCCGTGTGGTCTAGTGGAGAAGTTCTTGGCATCTAATCACTGTCAGAGTCTGAGAGTAGAACATACAGGTGACCTAGGGGTGCGTCGTTGGGTCGTGGTGATGGAGTACCCACTGCAGATGACTCTGAAGAAGGCGCAGACTCACGTCGAGTGGTGACTCCACTGTGCCTGATGTGCTGGGCTGTGGCTCGGAGCATGAGGGCCTGTCTTGGGGAGGCAATGGAGTGGAGCCAGGGCTGGGCACAGCGGGGGTCACGGGCCTGAAAAAGCCGTCAATCATTGATTGACGCAAGGAATGACGATTCTGGTGATTAATGATCTGCTGCCTGAAAGCGCGCACTTCCTCCACAAGTCCCAAGGGCCCCATCTCCCTGTCGCAGTCTGGGTGCTCCAGGTAGTCCAGAACGAACTCTAGGTGTTCCCAGAATGTACTCAGCTTGGGGATGGCTGGAGTAGTGTCACGCTGAGAGGAGTCCGCATCATCGTCACCGTCCTCGTCGGAATCTTCAAGCTAGGTACTGACACCTGCAACTGAAGATGCGATCTCGATATCAGACATGGGCTGATACCCAGGATCGCCCTCTTCGTCATCCAACCACTCAAGCACTTCATCCACATCAACATCGTTGCCATGCGCACGTAGACGTGCATGGAAGTCATCCACGTCAAAACCTAGGAAATCATGCTCCACATCCGTTCTGAGAAGCAGACAAGACCAACTGTTTTCTAGAGTCTTGACAGGGATTTCCTTCCATGCACTGGCCCAGTTGTAGATGGCAGACTTGATACTGTAGCAGCGAATGTTTTCCAAAGTCTGCTGGCCTCGCGTGTCCCGTCCCTCCCTGCGCTCGTCCTTGTCCTCGAAGACAACCATCACATCGTCCAGGAACTTCCGCCAGTACAGCCACTTCGTTGCCATGATCACTCTTGGTCCATTGGTTGGATGAGAGCAGTAGTATTAGGTGGCAGAAACATGCACCTAATGCGCCCATTCTCAGCCACCAACTCCTTGTCGGACAGGTGGGCAGGTGCATTGTTGAGGAGAAGGAGGGCCTTTACCTGGTCGCGTGGGATTCCCAGTTTCTCCGTCTGGTAATGGATGACCTCCTTGACGAAATGGCGGTGGAACCAGTCTTTGAAGATCTGGGCTGTGAACCATGCCTTCAAGGAATGGTGCCAGATGACAGGAAGGACATCCATCACCCCACGAAGACACTGAGGCTGCTTTGCACGGCCAACAATAACGGGCTTGAACCGGTGCATGCCGTTAGCATTGGCAAAACACAAAGCAGATATCCGTTGCTTGCAGAGCTTGCGGCCAGGTACACACTTCTCCGTCTCCTCGGCTAGAGTGTTCGTAGGAAAAGAGCAATAGAATAAGCCAGTTTCAACAGCGTTGTAGACTTGACCGAGAGTTAGGCCCTCCCTGTCGATCAAGCCCTTCACCTTGTGCCAAAACTCAACTCCATCCTCGTTGGCGTCCAAAGCTTTGCCATGAGACTTACAGTTGGTAAAGCCATGTCGTAACTTGAACGCGAAGAGCCAACCTTCAGATGCCTTGAAGTCTAGGGCGTCGTGAAGCCTTGCAAACTTCTCAGCAGCAGCCTTCAGCTCAGTGCCATGCACCATCACACCAGCAGCACGTTGCTGTCGATACCAAATCAACATAGAGCGGTTGACTTCTGCATACTTGGGAGTATACATCACCTTCCTCTCCACGTTGCATTTGCTTTTCGACGAGAAGTCAGCTGTGTACTCCATGAGTTTGTCATGGGATCTCTTGATATCAAACAAAGTAGACCGGGCCAGGTTGAATTCATGGAGGATATGTGAGGTAGACCATCCTGCATCCACCTTGTCCAATATCTCCCTCTTCTTCTCCAGAGTCAAAACCACTCTCTTCCTCTTCTCAGGTGGTGGGGTCATCATCACACACACGAAGGAGAGGCACGAGAGCAGCAGGAGAGCCTGCAGCAGGTAAGGCACCACCACAAAAGCGAGCACGTGGGCGGCCATGAAGACGAGCGTGCACACACAACAAGAGAAGGGTGGTAAGTGGGGAGGATGCACGGGCGCTCTAGCCAACGTCGGTGGAACAACGCACCAAAACACAGCTCGCCCGCTCCGGGCGTGCCAACTTCAAATTATGGGCGGGAAAAAGTCGGATTTTTTTCAAAATTTTTGTAGTTTTTGGCCCATTTTGGGAATATTGGATCATGGGACAAAAATGTCCGGTTATTGGGGATGTCTGGAAAATGGGCATCTGGATATTGGAGGGATTACTTATATACATATATATATATATATATATATATATATATATATATATATATATATATATATATATATGGGGTACAGTGGTAGAGTGTGCGTTTCATACATGGGTGAGCCAGGGTTCATGCCCCGCCAGGGTAATAAACTTTGGGGGTGTTCACCCAGCCACCTACTACTTTGGCAGACACAAGGGATGCTGTGGTTGAACCAGTGTCGCTTACTGTAAAGTATGCTTGCACCCAGTTGGCTTGCGCGGGCCGACTACATTTGGCTCACAGACTACACACACATCCAGAGCCACTACAACACTACCAATACACTTACAAGCACTTCTCACCCTACAAACAATCTCTACCAGACAGCCTAAGCCAGTTGATAGAGAAACATTGGCTGTATCGTCCCGACTTCGGTCAGGATAGGCCGGTCCTGCAATGGATACTCAAACGGCTGATGATGATGATGATGATAATATATATATATATATATATATATATATATATATACTGTATATATATACTGTATATATATATATATATACCTATATGTATATATATATATATATATATATATATATATATATATATATATATATATATTACATACTTATATGTATATATACATATAAGTATGTAATCCTTTAATTATCTGGACTCTCATTATCCGGACGTGTTCTATATCCAGACACTGGACCTTGGCACTATTAAACCATTATCCAAATTTACTTGCTATTTTCCAGACATAAAATTGCTCACGAACTTCGGCCAGCCAGCCAACATGTCGAAACACTGCGCATCATGGCCTCTGAGCTTGAACCATGAGTGGGAAGTAGTCTGTTATCCACAACCAGAGCTGAAATGTCTGTCCTCCCCTGTACTGAATGGTCAAAGTCATGCTCTCGTACGATCACTCTCAATGAACCTCCCTCACCCGAACAATACGCCTGTAACCCATGAGCAGTGTCAAAACATCTGCACAGACCACAAACCACAAGTACATGTTCGGTGACAGCACCTGTCCGCCTCTCCACTGAAAGTCGAAAGTCGCGCTACCACTGGGCTAAGTCTTGCCCAGCCACAGCCACCATCAAACAGAGACCACAAGCCACGAGTACATTTTCGCTAACAGCACCCGTCCGCCTCTCCACCGAATGTCGAAAATTGTGCGGCCACCGGGAGACACACACACACCATACACACAAAGAGACAGAGAGCTTCCTTCCAAGGCTATGATTACAACATCAGTGCAGTAATTTCTGTACCAGTGTGTACGATAGTACTGTACTATACACAATACAGTACTGTATGTGTGCATGTATAGTACAATACTGTACAATACACTTCCATTCGGTATGAGTACTTGTTTCAACACCACAGTTAGCCATCTTTGCCAAGCAGCCCTATTGGGATAGGTTAGATTTGGTAAGGTCAGGTAAAGCTAATGTATGTCACTTTCCCTGGGAAACAAAGTGAGCATATTGTCATGAAATTCCTATAGTTATTTTTGAAAGGATGAGGCAAGTCTGGTTCCTAGCTAAGGGGTACAGGTGGCCACCACATGTGTAACACAGACCACAAGCCACGAGTACATGCTTGGCGACAGCGCCTGTCCGCCTCTGTGTCAAAGGTCGAAAGTCTCGTAGCCACCTTGGAGATATGCACACCACACACACAAAGAGAGAGATTCCTTCCCATCCAATTATTACAATATCAGTACAGTAATTTCGGTACCAATACATATGATAGTACAGTACTGTACTGTATACAGTACAGTACTGTATGTGTGTATGCATAGTACAATACTGTACTGCATAGTACACTTCCATTTGGTATGGGTATTCGTTTCAATACCACAGTCAGCCACCTTAGCCCTGATGGGATAGGTTAGGTTTGGTAAGGTTAGGTAAAGATAACCTATGTGATTTTGCCAGGGAAACTCATTGACCATATCTTCGAGAAAATTTTATGGTTATTTTTTAACAGAGGAGGCAAGCATTGTTCCTGGGTGAGGGGTACCGGTGGCCACTGCGCGTGTAACACAGACCACAAGCCACGAGTAAATGTATGGTAAAACCGCCTATCTGCCTCTACACCGAATGCTGGGAGTCCCCCGGCCTCTGGGATTAGTGTGGAAACCCCCCACCATGCTCACCTGTTAGCTTCCCTACCGATTGGTGAGAGTTTCCTGGCAGGCCACATTAGTCATATACTGCCTGAGGTGGTGATTTATAGTACTGGTCCTCTACTGTTGCCATAACATATTAACCTTGCCCTGGGTTATTTTTGAATGGAGGAGGCAAGCATTGTTCCTGGGTGAGGGGTACCGGTGGCCACTGCACGTGTAACACAGACCACAAGCCACGAGTAAATGTATGGTAAAACCGCCCACCTGCCTCTACACTGAATGCTGGGAGTCCCTCGGCCTCCGGGATTAGTGTGGAAACCCCCCACCATGCTCACCTGTCAGCTTCCCTACCGATTGGTGAGAGTTGCCTGGCAGGCCACATTAGTCATATACTGCCTGAGGTGGTGATTTATAGTACTGGTCATCTGCTGTTGCCATAACATATTAACCTTGGCCTGGGTAAACAAAAGTGAACCTTATATGCAAATGTCAGTTTGCTGCATGTTGTTTCCTCTGTGCTCGAAAGCAACTGTTGGGTGTGACATGGCAGTGCTGTACTGCTTGGCAGTGAACAGAAGCCCTCACCTCAGTTCCGGTCTTTCTGCCTCTCGTGAGTGGTAGCGCTTGCAACGATGGTTGTGATTGCAGTTGTGTTTGTGGTAGTTCCCTACCTTCTTCATGTTGTGGCCCTGCTCTGCTGTTGTGTGTGTGGTGATCCCCACCACCATTTAAGATGCAGAAGAGGAAGGTTCTGAGTCCGGAGAAGAAGCGTGAGATATTGGGCAAGGCTAACGTGGACTGGACCACAGGACGCATTCTTCGTGAATATAATCTAGCTCGTTCAACACTGTTCAATATCAAGAAGTCTAGTGACAAGCTTATGCAGTACAGACAGGATTTTGTTGAAAGCACACGTCGTGGTGAAAGGAAGTAGGTAATGGCCCAAGCTTGGCACACCTTATCGACTGGTCAACATTGGTCTGGCTTTGTCAGCAACATGGTGTCAGGGTACTAGTGTGTGGGACCGAGGTGAGGGTTGCTGCTGAGAAGTTTGCACACCTGCACAATGTACAGGACTTAAAGGTGTCTGAGGGATGGCTCTTCACTTCAAGCTTCACCATGAACTTACTGGCTGTAAGGCACACTACGAGGCCTTGGATGTGGCAGCGGAGGAAGAAGACCGGTTTCACCAAAAGTACAGTGCCTCATCAAGGACAAGAGCCTTGCCCTTGGTCAAGTCTATAATACTGACAAAACTGGTCTGTTCTACTGCTGTTTGCCCACCAACACTGGCTGAGGAAAGGGAGAAGTCTGTGCCTGGTTGGAAGTTTTCCAAACAGCGTGTCTGTTTTGTGCTGTGCCAATGCTAACAGGACACACCGTCTCAAACCCATTGTTATTGGGCGTGCAAAATAACCACTTTGTCTCCGTGGGTTGACAGAGAGCCATCTGTTGTGTGGTACCATTCTGTGAAGGCCTGGTTTAAAGCTAAGATCTTCAGAGATTGGTTCCACAGACATTTCGTCAAGGAGGTTCTCCGTTATCAAACAGAGGTCCTTGGAATCACTCGTGACCAGGTGAAGGCACTCCTGCTCCTGGATAATCCTCCCAGGCATCTGTCTGAGAAAGATTTGATTGCTTTTGACAAGCAAAGTAGATGCATGTTTCTGCCACATAATACAACTGCTCTAATTCAACCAACAGACCAGGGTGTTATCATGGGTGCAAAGAGACTGTACTGACGGAGGTTCCTGAATGAGGTGATGATGATGCTGGAGGATGAGGACGCAGTTGAGGACACATGTGGGGACCAGACCTTGCAGAATCTTCAGTGTTAAGGCCTGAAGTCAGCAGTGTTCAACTGGGGGAATGCATGGAAGGAAGTCACCCTCAAAACCTTCGACAGTGGTTGGTCTCATCTCCTGCAGGCATTCGATGACGAGCTCAACTTCAATTGGTTTGACGTAGATGATTTTCACAGTTGCCTTAGAACAACAGCAGAGCAGATGGACGTCGAAAATGTGCGGGAGTGGCTGGATGGTGACGGTGATGATCCTGATTACCAAGTGGTGTCTGATGAAGAAATCACCTCTGCAGCCTCTGCGGGCACGGAAGAGGACAACGGGACTAACGAGGATGAGGATGAGGACCCTGACTCGCTGCCCTCTGGAACTCCTTCAGTTCCTCATCTTAGTGTCCTCCGAGGTTACGTGGAGGGTGTGCTGGAGTATGCTGAGCACCCACACTGTGACAGGGAGTTGGTGCCGCTCTGCCTGGCGATGGAGCTGCAGGCAGTCGGGGATGCTGTCATCCTCTGGCAGAATCATCGGTCCTATCATCTGACCAGGATCTACTCATTCTTCAAGCCTATGACCCCCACGAGTGCCAGCCCATTCTCACCATCACCACCACCACCAGCTCGTTTCCCACCTTAACCTTTGGACCTGCAACTAAGCATATCAAAAGCCACTGAGTTTCCTTTGAACGTAAGTTTGCGACTGTCTTTGGAGTTTCCTGAGGTGGGTAGGCCACCATCACCTCATTGCACGTCACCAGTCATCGCCCACCTCCAGCAGGTTGAGGATGACAAGGAGTTTATAGACCTCTGCTAGGATGATGAGGAGTTTATAGACCTCTGTTAGGCGCTTCTGTTTGTCACTAGACCACATGGGACTACTCTCCACCTGTTGTAGGTGACCGGTTACAAAGCCTGGCTGCAGTGAACTGGTGGTAAGTACCCCAACTGAATGTTTTTCGGCAGGAAACTTTAGGTTTCTTTCATAGTTTCCTTGGTGCTAAAATTTACCTAGGATATTCCTATGTGTGTTTTGTCACCATATGTCAGAATGACCCCAAAACAGTGCCAAAACAAGGAGGGGTACTGTACATACAGTAGTGTTAGGTAGGTTTTTTTTCAGTGTTTTTTCCATGGTTTTCTTGGTGTTGAAAATTAATTTGGATAATCCAATGTATATTTTGATGTTAAAATATGCCAGAATGACCTGAAAACACTAGCAAAATAAGAAGGGGTACTGTACATATAGTACTGTTTATGTAGGGTGTTTTGAGGTTTGGGGGGTTTTCAGTGATTTTTTTTTTCATGGTTTTCTTGGTGTTGAAAGTTATTTTGCATAACCCTGTGTATGTTTTGATGTCAAAATATGCCTGAATGACCTGAAAACACTACTAAAGTAAGTAGGGGTACTGTACATACAGTAGTGTATAGGTACGGTATTTTTTGGTTTACTCATGGCCAAATTAAGCGCTGGTACTGTACAAATAGGGTAGGTATAGGTTGGAGGTGGGTATAGGTAGGGTCTGCACATGGTAGGGGAATAGTGTTCATTATCCTGATGTTGCCACTACCTGGGCATGCATTTGGCTTTGGATAAATGAGAGATTACTGTGTGTATATATATATATATATATATATATATATATATATATATATATATATATATATATATCCAGTACATCGCCACTGACACGAGGGCTATCGACTAAATAAAATCATGAAGAAAATTTTACTTTATTCTGGCTTACTTTGCCAATTCTCTAAAGACGAGATAAACTTTCTCAACAGTACACAGCGGAAAGTAATCACTCACGAATGTTGTATTTTTAGTACTATTGGCCTCTGAGAAAGTGTCCTTACCCCTGACAATCAATAACAATACTAATGATAATGAACAGATTCTTGCTGGTGCTAACTCCTAGTTAGCACAAGCGGATTTATTATGAACAAATACGAAAGACCTGGCTTAACTACCAGTCGTGAAGTTTGTGCTAATTGGGAGTAGCAAACTATAGTTAGCATAATATGGAGAAATCAGACACCATGAATACATTTAATCCAGCTCAAAGAGAAGAACTGTAAATTTATTCATTGCAACAGAATAAATGTACATTACAAGAATTCCAAAGCAAAGTAAATTAACTCAATCAGTCATGCTAGCTAATAATCTTAAGCCTACAAAAACAGAAAAAAGATACCGTTAATTGGAGATGTGCAGTCACGGGGCTGTAGACTGGAGTCGTTGCTAAGACACCGCAAGACGATTTTCCTGTCTGCTCCTCCGTTGCTACGTCCACGCTCCCTGGACTGCTGATGGAGAGATGGGCGATCCCCTGGAATCACAGACGATCCACAGATTGAGTCACGCGGTATCCTTCTCACCCTCGGCCGTCCATAAGTAACTACTACCTAGAGTGAGTGGAGAGGAGTGGCATCACCAAGCTAGTGCCCACAGCTCAGGAGTAGTCGAATCCCCGGGAATCCTTGCCGTGGCACATTTCTGTCCTTAATGAAGGCCCCTCTCCAACTAAATAATGTTCTCACGCTTGGCACAGAGGAGTGAGATATGGGCATGTTTAACGGAAGTGGGCATGGCCTAACTTCAACGGTTAACAGGGGCAGGGAGAATGATGTACACATGTAATAAAAGCAGTCAGTGATGCACTAATGTCATGTATAAGAACAGTCACTTATGAAGTAGTGACTAATGTTCTGAAAAACTCTTTCAAATCGGAGTCCAAATGCAAGCGGTTAACTGACTGAGCAAAGTTCTATGGGTTTCAACATTGTTCAAGCGTTCCCATCATAATAATAACACAATGTCATGAATTCCCATAATAATTTCGATCTAGCAAATTCGTGCCAATATATACTGTATGTATATATATATATATATATATATATATATATATATATATATATATATTATATATATATATATATATATATATACAGTGGAACCTCGGTCCTTGAACGTCTCACATGTCGAACAAATCGGACCTCGACCAAAAAATTCAAGAAATTTTTGCTCCAGAGGTCGACCAAAATATCGGACCTCGACCAACCTGAACGTAGCCAAACGAAGGGAAGTTGGCCAATCGACAGTCACGCGTTCACCTTTGTTGTTCGTCAACGTGGTCGTCCTGCTTTGCTTCACATTTTTCTTGATTCAGTGCAGTATTAGCCCCTAATAATGGCTCCAAAGAAAGCAAGGTCATCCAGTACGGCTACTGGCAGTGAAAAGAGGAAAGTAATGTGGAAAATAATTGAAGAAGTGGAAAAATTATTGCTTATCTTCATCAATGAGAAACAGTTAGCAGGAGACAGTGTTAATGAGTATATAATTTGTGAAAAGGCAAGAGAAATATACAGTCACCTCGTAAAGGAAAGCACTGGTACCAGTGCTGAAACTTAAATAGGTAAGCATCTGGGGTCTTGGAACGGATTAAAATGATTTACATTATTTCTTATGGGGAAAATTAGTTCGGTCCTCGACCAATTCGGTTCTGGAACAGCCTTCCAGAACGGATTGTGTTCGAGGACCGAGGTTCTACTGTATATATATATATATATATATATATATATATATATATATATATATATATATATATATATATATATATATATATATATATATATATATATATATATATATATATATATATATATATATATATATATATATATACTGTGTATATATATATATATATATATATATATATATATATATATATATATATATATATATATATTTTGTTACGTCACCACCTCACACTGCCACGGGCTGCAACAACAGTAGTATAGTATAGGAAGGACGTTGCCCAGTGAATTGTTCTTCCTATGGTCAGCCTTTAGGTATACAGTACACAAGATCAGCCAAAGCATTGTAAATAAACACTGGCTTCTTAAGTTCACTTGCTTTATTTATCAAATAATTTCACTTAATGTTTCCCAACTTCACTTCACTATTCTCATAAGCACTGGAGCTATACAAACTTTACTGTTATTACACTTAATGCTTGACAACACGTCACTATATTCACAAGTGCCATTATACCAACTTCAGTAACACTTCACTGTTTGTCACTGTTTTCACAAGTCCGGAAAATATACGATCTTCACTAACACTGCACTGACACTGCACTACACTCAAACTGAACTGAAAACCAACTGACCTTGAACTAGTCTCTTCCCCATCCTTATATAAGCTTACATTACTCGAGAAACTTCTAACACAAACTGGACAGAGAATCAGTTAGCAGTTACCAACTAGGAAACATCAAAGCATCCCAGAGTTTTTTACACTGTACAACACTATAAATTATTTAGCATACAAACTTAAATTAAATGACATAACAAGCTGTCACATAAATGAAACATGATAAAGAAAAAGAGCACAAAAATTAATGTACACTCACAAACTGCAGGTAAACTGGCACCTCTGACTCGTACCGAAACCTACATCGAGATGCTCCTTGAGTGCCTAACTGGCAAATCTCGCTTCTTAACACTACCCCCTCCCTAGTTCTTTGTCATCCTGACAAATCTACACAGTATATGAAAACATAAACCTTTATCCTAATGTAACATCTAACTATACACAAAATAATCCTTCAACTTATCAGGTCTTCATCTGTGCCACTTCCGACGACATCCTTGCTCCTCCAAACAGTCCATTCCTCCTGGAAGGTCCTGGTCCTCTTCCTGATTCACATCTTCTCTTGGGCAACTGTCACCATCCTCTTGCACTTCAGCTCCGTGGTCCTTCTCAGCATCTTTGGCTGCGTGAGAGCACGATTCCTTGGAGACGTCCCAGCTGTACTGTGCCGGCACATGGTATCGCCACAGACGATTCACGTGTACCACCTTTAGGTGAAACTTCCTGCCTCCCTAAATCTGATTTGTTACCTCTGATAGGCGGTCCAACACAATGTAAGACCCATCCCATGGGCTCTGCAGCTTCGGTGATTATCCTCACTCTTTTGTTGAGGATTGTATAACCACACTTGGTTACCATCCTTGAAGCTCACCTCACTTGCCTTGGCATCATACTTGCACTTCATCACCTCTCCCAAAAACTTGAGGGTTCCTCGCGCTTGATGATGTACACTGACGATCACTAATTTATGCCCAGGAGTCCCCCCTTCCCACTCCTGTATGACCAGGGAAGTGGGGAGGGACGGACAAAACGAGCTCCACCCGCCTCTCCCCCAGCTCCCAACCCTCACCCCTACCCCTACCCAACTCCCCACCCTATCCATCATTCTTAACTGGCAGTTACATCTCATACTGATTTCATGCTTAACACTCTTGGTTCCACTGCTAATACAAACACAGAACACTAGGATATGTTAAAATATATAAAATAACTATCAACACGCTGCGGCAAGAAATCAATTCATTAAGACGCTGATAGTAAAACAAAAACGTTAATAGCAGCCACCTCAGCCCTCATGTGTTGGGTACACTGCTTTGCAAAAACACAAACACAAAAATAAAGACACAAAACACACACACACACACACACACACACACACACACACACACACACACACACACACACACACGTGTGCACGGGTGCACCGAAACTGACATAGACACACCCAAACACGCAGACACTAACACACACGCACGCAAGCTCATGCAAGCACCGAACACAAGAGGCCTGGAATGGCCGTTGTTAACATTTTTGTTTTACTGTTGTTGTCAACGTTATAATGCACTATATTTCTTGCTGCAGCATGTTCATTGTTATATTATTTAATTTTTACTTACTCTAGTGTATGGTCTGTGTATTAGTAATGTGACCATGAGTGATCGTGAGTGTACCTCAGCCAGCTCGTGCTTCATATAGCTAGAGGTGTCTGTAGGCAGCTCTTCACCAGGTGGTCTTCCCATTAACAAGTCAATAGGTAAGCATAACTCGTGGCCCAACATCAGCTTTGCAGGAGTGAAGCTGGTAGACTCATGGGATGCAGACCGATATGCCATCAGCAATGCAAGTAATTTCTGGTCCCATTCTGTTTGTTCCTCTATGCAGTACTTGGCCAGTTCTTGTTCCAGGGTCCAGCTGAATTTCTCCACCATCCCATCTGACTGTGGCTTTAGTGGGGTCGTCCTGGCCTTCTTGATCCCCAGTAACTTGCAGCATTAACGGAACACAACAGGCTCGAAGTTTCTGCCCTGGTCTGAATGTAGCTCTTGTGACATCCCAAAACGAAACAACAGAAAAACTGATCAACCAACACCTGAGTAACTGTTGCAGCCTCATGTTCGGGGATGGCATAGGCTTCAGGCCACTTTGTGGAATAGTCCATGTCAACACATATATACTGGTTCCCTCTTTCAGTGAGTGGCAGAGGTCCAGCAATGTCCACTGTGACTCTTTCCATCGCTGCACAACCTGGAACGACTGAATAGGGGTGCAACCACATTTCTTGGGTCCCTTCTTGGCACAACACACATCATAGGTCCAACACCACTCTTCAACATCCTGGCACATGCCAGTCCAGTAGAATCTCTGTTGCAGCTGGCTTAGAGCTTTCTTCATTCCCAGGTGCCCACTAGTGATAAGGTTATGGGACTCATACAAGATCTTGGACCTCATCTTCTTCGGAACCACCAGTTGCCAAAACTTGCTGAGGCCATCGGCTGTCTCTCACTGATGCTCCAGTAGTCCATTGTTCAAATGAAGAAGGTCCCACTGACTCCAGCAGCTCTTAGTCACAGGGCTTTACCTGGAAACTTCATCCCAGGATGGCTGCACTGTACTCCACTGCAGCCACTCTAGCACTGGTTGTAAATCTACATCCTCCATCTGCATCCTCTTCAGGTCTTTTCCATCTGACGCTAGCCCTGTCATTGCAGTATGGCTGCATTTCTTACTATGATCTTCCTTTTTAAGACACTGCCAGCACTCTGGATCAGAAGGCCGACAATACAGGCTGTCAGAATTGCCATGTACCCACGCAGGATGATGCTGCACCTTATAATTGTGCAAGTCTAGCTTCCCGAGCCAGTGTGCCAGTTGTCCTTCCGGATTCTTTAGTGTTTTCAGCCACTTGAGTGCGCATGGTCCATCCTGATGATGAAGTTTGATGCATACAGGTAGGGATAGAAGAAATCAAGGCTCTTCATCACTGCCAAGAGCTCCTTACGGGTCACAGAGTAGTTCCACTCCAGTGGTCTGAGCTTCTTGCTGTAATAAGCTACCTCATACTCTTTTTCATTCTTCTTCTGCAACAGGACTCCACCAATACCATGGTCACTAGAATTACAGTCCAATATAAATGGCTGACTCTGATCAGGGTACGACAATACTGGAGAGTTTGCTGACGCCTGCTTGATTTCATTGAAGGCTTTCTGAGTCTCTGCTGTCCATGCAAACTTCTGCCTCTTCCTCAACAGCTTGTGCAGAGGTGCAGGTATTATCGCAATGTCCATGACAAAACGCTGATAGTAGGTACACAAGCCAAGGAAACTCTGTAGCTCCTTCACACACGTTGGAACTGGTCAGTCTTACACAGCTGCCACCTTCTCCAGGTCAGTACGGACGCCGCTGTCACCTACAATGTGTCCCAGGTACTTTATTTCCTTCTGAAACAAGTGGCACTTCTTGGGGTTCCGTTTGAGGTGCGCTGCGTGAATCATGTTCAACATCTCCGACAGCCTGTCCAATCCCTGGTTGAAGGTCCGTCCAAACACAGTTACATCATCCAGATAGATGAGGGCCATCTGCCAGTGCAGGCCTTCCAGTATGCGATCCAGTAGATGCTCAAACGTAGCTGGAGCATTGCATAGGCCAAAAGGCATCACATTAAACTGCCATAAACCCTGCCCATATGAAAAGCTGTCTTCTCTTTGTCCTTGTTTGCAACCTTGACCTGATGACATCCTGCCTTCATGTCTAGGGTGGAGAACCACTTAGCACCTGACAGAGCATCGAGGGTGTCATCAGTTCTTGGCGAGGGGTATGCGTTCATCGCTGTCACATTATTCAAGGCTCGATAATCTATACAGCACCTTACTGAGCCATCCTTTTTCCTTACCAGAACCACTGCTGATGCCCAAAGACTGCTGGACTTTTCTATTACTCCTTGACTTTGGAGATTCTCCATCACCTTCTCCATTTCTTGCTGTTGGGTTGGCACCATCCTCCACGCTGGCTGTTTAATCAGGTGGTGATCCCCGGTGCCTATACTATACTCCACCAGATCAGTGCACCCCCAGTCTAGGTCTCCGGTGGAGAAGAAATCAGCAAACTTTGTCAGCAGCTGCCTCAACTTGAGCACTTGTGAGCCATCCACGCATTGGCAACTCCTTGAAATTAGGTCTTATAGGTGGTCTGGCAGGTACCCATCTTCCATTACTATGCTCCTTTTACAGGCCTTTCTCTGGTGCCACTCAGGGTCTACCACCTGGCTCAGTCCAACAATTTCTCCCCCACTGATCTTCTGTGGCTCACAGGAGAAATTGGCCACCACAACTGGTACTTCATCTGCATCTGTTTCCACCAGTGTTCTCCCCACCATCACTTTGGCCTTCGTCTTGCAACATACATCAGGCTCCGCTACCCCTATACAGCTGTCAAAAGAGCCACTCAGCTTACACTGGGGCAACAGTTCTGATTTGGGGGGTATCACTGCAGTGTAGAGCGCCTTCACCTCAGGACCCGAACTGGTACGTTTCACTGCCATGATGGGAACCGACCTTCCTCAAACCTTCAGCCTCATGGAGCAGAGATCCAGCTCATATCCCATGGACATCAGATAGTCCAGACCTAGAAGGCAAGGCTCCTCCATGTCAGCCACGTAGACTGGAAGGGTAGCCTCTTGCCTGCCACTTCAGTCTGAACATCCAGGGGTCCCCTCGGTTCTGATGACTCAGGCAGATACCCGTGATGTAACACATCAGGCCTCACTAAAGTCTGTTCTGAGGCCGAATCATTAACCAGGGAACGCTTCTTTCCGTTTACCCTTTCATCTATTTGCACACTGTCAATTGCCTTACTCTTGCATTTTCTCAGTGGTGGGGCTACTTGGGAAAAGCTGTCTGGTGGTTGCCCCTTCACAACAGACTCCACTAGTTTTCTGCTTCTTTCTGGTCTTCTGCAACCTTTTTCTTATCATCCTTTTTCTTCTTCGGACACTCAAAACTGAAGTGCCCCACCTCACAACATGTCCAACATGCTTTTGTTACAACTGAAGATTTCCTTGCACTGCTCTGTTCTTGCTCCTTCTTTCATTTGTGACGATCCTCCTTCTTGTGTCCCAGCTTCCCGCAGAACCAGCAGCCTCCTCCAGTCTTCTCCTGTTCCCTCTTCCTGTTGTAGCAGTCCTCTTTTCTGTGTCCTGGCTTTTCACAGTACTAGCAACTTCCCTCAAATTATTCCGTTTCACATACTTGCCCCTTTCTTGCCTTGAATCCTGTACTACGACCTGCCTGAAAGGTGGCTATACTAGACCTGACATAGCACTCATATTCTAGCGCCCTGGCTAGTGCTTCTTGCATGTTTCTTGGTTGTACCTGCTTCATTTGCACTTTCAACTCTGCACCATCAAGAGCATTGATGAACTGGTCTCTCAGAAGAATAGCCAACAGGTTAGGTGCTGCTCCAGGGTATGCCTTGTATGCCATACTCTCCAGGTCAATGAGCAAGCTGCTGTAGGGATTCGCTTTGAGCCCATACACAGCTCCGGAATCTTGCTCTGTAAACTTCAGTCTGGTGCATGGTTCCATATTTGCACTCCAGCACTTCTACTATGGACAGATAACTGTTCCTCTCCATCACTGACATCTGACCCAGAATTTCCACTGCAGCATCTTTAAGGCCAGTAGCAAGCTGCACCGCCCTCTGCCCATCATCCCAACCATTCTGATCCACAAGTAACTCAAACTGTGCACGGTAAGCTTTCCAAGATACTCTACCATCAAATTCCTGAGGCTTCTTTTTAACTGGACCCCCATTATAGCCATGGATTTCACTGGTTTGGGGCCTAAAAACTGGGGCATCATAATTAAGGCCAGGATTTAAAACTTCTGCATTCTGATTATTCAACCCTGTAATGCTACCTTTTGATGCCTGGGATCCATCAAGTTCACCATACACTGTCCATTCCTTTGATATGCCCCCTGTACATTGACCTGAAGCTCAGCAGGGCAATATTTCTCTACAGCCTCAATTTTCTCACTAATTATCTCCACATGGTCAACTACATGCTTCAGCTGGTTATCTACATGCTGTCTGCACTCCATCACAATTTCTTCACCAATTGACTTCAACTGGTTGTCTACTGCTGTTTGCACTCAGTCGCATTATTGCTTACCTCATATTTCTGCTGCTGTACCTCACTGTATACCTCTCCTTCAATTATTCCTGTTCTTCCTTCATTTCCCTCATGAAAGCATGTAGCTGTCCTTTAATTCTCAGTTGTAATTCCCTCTGTTGCTCCTGTAATTTCTCTTAAAGCTGTTCCCTCTGTGCTTGCAATAGTTCTTTGATTTCGTTCCTGAGGTCTTTCTGTTTTTCACTTTGGGCCTGTTATCGTTCTTTGAGTTCTTTCAGTCCTTCGTTCTGTGCATGTAATTGTTATTTGAATTCCTTTTGTCCTTCATTCTGTGCCTGTAGTTGTACAGTTTGTGCTTCTAATTGTTCTTTTGAGTATTTATGTCCTTCTTTCTGTGCCTAAAGTTGTGCTTGTTACTTTCATAATTGCACCCAGCAATGCCTCTTCCTGCCTAGCTTGGCCTCTTGTCTGTACACCTTCTTCCTCCATGTCAAAGGATAGACTCACTGCAGCACGTCAACTATCCACACTCCTGACGCCAGTGTTATGTCCCCATCTCACACTGCCACAGGCGCCTTTAGGTGTGCAGTACACAAGATCAGCTGAGGCTTTGTAAATAAACATTGGCTTCTTAAGTTCGCTCACTGTCTTTACTTATCAAACAATTACACTTAATGCTTTCCAACTTCACTTCACTATTCTCACAAGCGCTGGAGCTACACAAATTTAACTGTTATTACACTTAATGCTTCACAACATGTCACTATTTTCACAAGTACCGATATACCAACTTCCGTAACCTTTCACTGTTTGCCACTGTTTTCAGAAGTACCGAAAATATACAGTACAATCTTCATTAACACTGCACTGACACTGCACTAAGCTCAAACTGAACCGAAAACTGACAACTTGAACTAGTCTCTTTCCCATCCTTATACAAGCTTACACTGCTCGAGAAACATCTAGGACAAACGCGATGGGGCATCAATTAACAGACATCCCTTCCCATTCACACACTTCACTTCACACTCACTGACACCAGTTCTCAGTCACTGATGAGCAAGTAAACATGCTGTATTTATTTTACTTCTTCAGTCCGATTACACATTTTTCCTATTGAAGCTAACAAGTTTTACACAATTTTTATTAAACTTATGAGGAAAATCCTCTCGTTCAAAGAGTCTCCTAAGCTGGATAAAAGTGTCCCCCAGAAACAAGAATGAAGTAATATATATATATATATATATATATATATATATATATATATATATATATATATATATATATATATATATATATATATATATATATATATATATATATATATATATATATATATATATATATATATATATATATATATATATATATATATATATATATATATATATATATATCATCGGATTCTAGGTATTATCCTCATGAACTATTTTCAGGTAAATAAAGCTGTATGCGCATACTCTGAGTAAAACATGCAAACCGGCTAATCTAGGATTTTTAATTCGCTAGTTCCTACGACTTCTATCAACTGAACAGAGTTATCCACCATCACCTAGGGTAAAAAAAATTGCACTTATACCAGTGAAATGATTAAGGAAGACTATAATTTCACAACAATCTTCCAGTCCTTTTTTGTTCAATCATGAGTCCAGAGGCCTAAGGCTACACGACACATTTCCAGTATTTGCAACGAAAGGTTTCCTTCATGTGAAAAAAAGAAAAAATGTCAGGTGTCACCCTTTAGGCAAACTTCGTTCATGTCGTGTGCTATTTTCTACACTAATCAGTGCTGATTCCTTTATTTCTTTTACATTAACTTCTATCAATGAATAAGTGACTCTCTTGAAGATATTGTTCATTGTGATAATCTCCGTGAGAACAATTAGGCCTAAATTAAGCAAAGTCTTTTCTTGAATGTATATTTTGCCTGTCCATGTCTATTTACCCATCGTATAATTGTCTGTCTATCCAGCTAGGGTGTGAGAGAGTGGGAATATGTATGGGGTATATGCGAGTGAGTAGGTGAGAATGAGGGGGCAAAAGACGATGTATGTATTGCTGTCTGCAAGAGATAGAAGGAGAATATAAGAGAGTATGACTCACCTGGTTCAAGGATTCTGTGGGTAAGACTGAAAGTAGGGTTACAATAGTGGGTGATTGTGTGTATGCATCCGCCAACGCAAGCTCGTGCAAGCAGAGCGAAAGAAGAGTTGTGGGCAAATGTGGAAGCATGCAAGGAAAAGTTCCAGAAGAATGAGAGAGTGTTTTTGAGTGGAGATATGAATGGAAAAGAAGGGAATGTGAGGGTGGATGGAATACTTGGTGAGTGGGGTGTGCCTGCAGAAGTGGATGAAAATGGCAGTGCTCTAGTGGACATTTGTTCGGGGAGGGGGATAGTGATAGCCAATACCCTCTTTGGACACAAGAAGATCCACAGGTATACGTGGCAAGTGATGAGAAGGGTGGGTGGTGAACTGAATGAACGGAAGGCAATGATTGATTATACATTTATAGATGACAGAATGAGAAGGTACGTAAAGAATGCAAGAGCATACAGAGATTGAGGGAGTGGACATCCTGACCACCCTTTAACAGTGGTGAAAGCCAAATATCAAGTGCAATGGATGAAAAGGAGAGAAGGGAACAAGGAAGTACTCCATACAAGGAGGGTAAAAAGATTGTAAGAGAATGGAAAACAAAAAGGCAGAGTATAATAGAGAAGTGGAGGAGCAATTGGGTAAACATGATTTCGAGCAGATGGGGGAGGTGGAGTGTCAACGATATTCGCAGAAGAAATCTGTGCAGCATGTGAGGTGGTGTATAGGGTGAAGAGAAGAAGAAAGGGGGTGCAATGAACAGCTTGGTGGAATGAGGAGGTAAGACAAGCTGTGGTACAAAATAGGAAAGCATGTTGTGACTGGATGGGAAGCAGAGGGCCGGATGAAGTTGAGAGACGGAAAAGATTATATGAAGAGAGGAAGAAAAAGGTGAAAATAATAGTAAAAGAGGATAAGAAGAGACTGGATGAGGAATGTGGAAGGAACTTGAGTGTAAAATGGAGGGAATGTACGAAAACGTCCAGGAAGGAGGTGAAGAAAGTTAGACAGGATGATAAAGAAGTTAATAGGGGAGTGACAGATAAAAATGGCAGATTGATAGTGGAGAAGGGATAAAAGGTGAGCAGATGAAGAGAACACTAACACAGAGAATGAAAGTAAGTGGCTGGGGAATGGCTAGGAGATGGAGAGAGGTGAGAAAGGTGGAAGAGATCAATAGGATGAAAGTAGTAGTAGTAGAAGCAATGAAGAAAGTTAAAATGGGGAAAGCCCCAAGAAATGATGGAGTGTGTGGTGAAACGCTGAAGCATTTGGGGGAGATAAAACGGATATGGAAGATGCGGATTGCCCTCGGACGAAGGTAGAATCCTGGAGGATTCGATGCCAGGTATAATTATTCCTGCGTACAAAGGAGAAGGGAAAGAGAAGTGTGTTGTAATCACTGGGGCATTTGTATTCGTAGTGTAATAGGAAAAGTATATGGTATGATAGCTATTGACAGAGTTTGGTAAACAAAAGAGGAATTACTTGAAGAAGAATAAGGAGGTTTCACGAGGGGAAGAGGTTGTGTAAATGAGGTATTCATCCTACGGTCCTTCGTGGAAAAGTTTCTAGAGTGGGGAAAGATGTAGTATGCGGCCTTCATGAATTTGGGGAAAGCATATGATAGAGTAGATAGACAAGGAATATGGAAAATATTCAGAATATATGAAATGAATGAAAAGTTGTTGATTGCTGTGAAGAGTATGTATAATGATGCCCAGGCTGCAGTGCGTGTGGGTAGTCAACTGAGTGAATTTTTCTATCTGGATGTTGGATTGAAACAAGGATGTTATGTCTCCACCGTTGTTCAATCTGTATATGGATGGGGTTATAAAAGAGGTACAAGGTGGGGCAGTGGATGTTGAAGCGGCCCAAATGAGAGAGTGCCACTTGTGGAAACTTCCTGTACTACTTTTGGCAGATGATATAGCATTACTAAGTGAAGACAAAGGGGAATGCAAGGCTTAGTAAATAAGTTTGGGAGAGTGTGTAAGAAATGGAATAGTAGGGAAGAGTAAAGTTATGGTCTTCGAGAAAAATGAAGTCACTCCATGTAAAGTTAGATTAAATGATGAGGAAATGGAAAATGTGAGTGCATTTAAGTACTTGGGAAGTGTGATGAATAAGGCTGGAGTTTTCAAGGATAAAGTCCTTGAAGGGGCACGATAAGAAATAGAGGTTGCTCGCTCTTTGAAAGAAGTGATAAGAAACAGGGAAGTGAGCATGGAAGTAAAAAGTCACTGCATGATATTGTGATACCAACTCTAACGTATTGAAGTGAATCTTGGATCTTGTTGGGAGGGGACAAGTCAAGAGTGAGTTATTTGAGAGATGCCTGTGGAGTTACATGGAGAGACAGACTGACAAAATTATGAGAAAGTGAATGAGCGTTGTGGTGTGGATGTGGATGTGATAGAAAGTTAGGAGAAATGCACTGAGGTGGTTTGGCCATGTGGAGAGGATGGAGAGCGAGAGACTAACAAAAAGAGTGTATGTGAGTGAGGTGGATGGGAGAGATGGAGGGGAAGGCGAAGGATTAGATGGCAGGATGGAGTGGAGAGGTATATGAGAGAGGGGGAGGTGAGCTGGGAGGAGGGTACTGATATGACAGGGGACAGGCCGACGTGGGGGTTATTTGTTTATGGCCAACACTTACGGGATGGACTCGTTGATGGTCGTGTACAAGGTACATAAAGTAATGAATTGGTCACTCACAATCATTGGAATATCCTTATTTTTTCTCTCTGATATATGTAAAAATAACAGTCAATTAAAGTTGGAGATAGTCGTACCTCGCGAGAAACATTCACCCTCGCTGTGACACCACAAACCATACCAAGGCCACAGCTGACCCCCATTCACAACAATGCTTGGGAATCATACTTCAGTACAAGTATGATTTCTGTGATATTCAGTTGTTATTAGCATCCTAGCTTTGTAAGACAGTGCGATAGCTCTCTTAGAGATGAAGTATGCTATGTATGAGCTTTAGCGAAGAGTTTTGTTGGTTTTATGAGACTAGTAGTGACAGCGAACCTCGCAACAACCAGGTACACTCACGATCATTAATTTCTGCTCAGGGGTGTCCCCTTCCTACCCCTATATACCCAGGGAAGACGACGGGAGGGGGGGACGGAACGAGCTCCACCCGCCTCTACCCCAGCACCCAACCCTCCCCGATACCCTTACCCCACCCAACCCCCCACTCGTCATTCTTAACTGCCAGTTACATCTCAAGCTAACCTCATAATTTACACTCACAGTCACGTTACTAATACACAAACATAAAACACTACGATATGTAAAAAGTATATATTATAACTATGAACACGCTGCAGCAAGAAATTAATGCATTAAAAAGTTGACAGTGTTACATAGCCTATGATTTCATCATCCTTTGTGTAATTCTAACGTACAGTGTGCTGCCTGTTTGATCACGAGCGTGTTCTACCTCACTCCCCCCTTCTACCGTTATAGTAGAGTAAGTCGTTCTTTCTGTCGTTCAGAGCGGGATTGTCAACTCTTTGTCCCCATGGCTTCATTTGCGCGTCCTTCTTACAAGTTGTATCAAGCTCTGCCGGCCCCTATATAATGAGCTCAGTCTCTGCATCATTGCCACTTAGATCTACTCCTCATTTTGTTCACATCTCTGTCCTCCCATGTACGGTTATTATTGTGAGTGCTCAGGAAGTCTCCAACCATCTAGCAGCTGTGTAATTTGAGTATAACTGTTATTGCATTTTGTTCTTGTACTGTGTAGCATAGGTTGTTGATTCTTAGCCCTAGTAGGGTTTTTGTGATTTATGTGAGGGTTCTTGTTGTCAGCCATCATTAATAATATTTTGTATCTGTAATAATATATCTGGCATTCACTGCGTATCATCTGGTATCTCATTTTATCAGGGCTGACTTAGATAAATTTACTCTTGCTAATTTCGTGTTAATAGAGGCTATTGCAGATAACCATATATTTAACTTGTTTTTTGCCATTACATTATCCTTATGAGTCCTGAATGTTTTGTTGTTAGTTTAAGCATTAAACTTTAACTTGTAATTTTACCTAACTCTTTTGTTTTGAACCTGGAACTTTACGGGACAGTAGTGATTATAAGTATTCTCACTTAAAGTGTACATTATCTTTCTCGGTTCCGTAACATAAATTTGGCGACCTCTTATCAGGATATTCAGGATATTATCATAAAGATATTGCTTGATATTTTGTGACTGTGATTTATTCATGATGTCTACTATTACTACGCTTGATGAAGCCAAAGATTTTTTGTCAAATGTGCAAACAGTGTGTGATGTAGAAAACAGAACAAAGAATGAACTTAAGCTTGTTGCTCAACAATTGGGAATTGCTGTTCGCTCTCATCATTCTAAAGATCAAATTGTTGACATGATTAATGAAAGCTTGTTTAATGTAACTCCTCCAAATGAGCAAACGCAGATTGAATTAGCTAAGTTACAGCTAGCCCTGCAGGAGGCTCAGGCTAAGGAGGCGGAGTCTCGTGCTAAGGAGGCTGAATTTCAGGCCCGTTCTAAGGAGGCTGAGGCACAAGTTGAACTTGCTAGGATTCAGGCAGACCATGAGTATCGCATGAAACAAGGTGGAACTGGATCATGTAGCTCTGACGATTTTGATGTGGCTAAAAATGTTAAACTTGTCCCTCCTTTTAATGAATCTGATTTAACAAAGTATTTTCAGTTGTTTGAGGGGGTAGCTACAGGTTTTAATTGGCCCAAAAAGTATTGGCCAGTACTCCTTCAAACTGTTCTCACCGGTAAAGCTCAAGTAACTTATGCATCTTTGCCTCAGGATCAATCTGATAATTATGATGTAGTTAAGAGCTTGATTCTTAAGGCCTATGAGCTTGTTCCTGAAGCCTATAGAGTAAAATTTAGGTCAACTTACAAGCAAGATAAGCAATCCCATGTTGAGTATGCAAAAATCAAAGAAGATCTGTTAGAGCAGTGGTTAAATTCTAAGAATGTGGATTCTGATTTTGGTAAATTTAAGCAGATGATTTTGCTGGAGGACTTCAAGAGGTGTATTTATAAAGATGTAAGCCTATATCTTGATGAGAAAAGAATAGATAATTTGTCTGATGCTGCAGTTTTAGCTGATGAATATGTTCTCACTCACAAGAGATATTCTAAAGAAAAGGGGGAAAGCTGAGAGTAAGTACGTTGCCTCTACTCAGAGTACAGGTAACAGGAAAGAGAATAAAGATGATGTTTCTCAGGAAGTAAATACCAGCTCCACCTCTAGATTTCAGAAAAGTAAATGTACTTATTGTAGTAAGCTTGGTCATACTACGAAGAAATGTTTCAGGAGACAGCGTGATGTGAACAAAAAGGAGTCTTTAAATATTCAGTCAATTGGTCTAGTGTCCACCCTTGAGAGTTCCCAGAATTCCTTAACTGAGTTAACTGAATCTGCTTTGAGGGGTAACTTAAATTCTCATGATGGAGCTCCTCTTTTGAGCAGTAACGTGTGTGACACTCTCAAGAGTTCATGTGCTAATTTCCTGTCTGATGGTTTTGTCAGTCCTCTGGACAGTAATGACAGGAAATCAGTTCAAATATATCGTGATACAGGTGCTTGCCAATCCCTTATGCTGACCAGTGTTCTAGGCTCTAATGTTAATTCCTCTGATGAAACTGTAATCTTACAAGGTGTAGGGAATAATTACTTCTCTGTCCCTCTGTGCAGAGTGAATTTAGAGTCTGGTTTTGCTAATGGTTCCGTTATGGTTGGGTTGGTTGAGACACTCCCAATGTCAGGTGTAACTTTCTTACTTGGAAATGATATTGGTGGAAGTCAAGTGTGTCCAGCTCCTCAGTTGTCTAGTGAGCCAGTGGCTGCGTCCCAGGATTGTGATGTCCCTGATGTATTCCCTGCATGTGCTGTCACTAGGGCTAAGTCTAAAGTTACTGGTGATTTAGAGGATAATGATGATGATGATGTTTTCCTAGCTGACACTTTTCTTGCTAATTTGGACCACTCACCAGATGAGGCAGTACCCCGTAGTGTTGATAATTTGTCTCGTCAAGAGTTGGTTGAGTTGCAGGTTGCTGACCCTGAGTTGAAAGGTCTTGCTAACTCTGCTTATAGTGAAGAAGAGTCAGCCGGTGCTTCTACTTGTTATTATGTAAAGTCAGGAGTACTTATGAGGAAGTGGAGACCCCCAACAGCATCAGCCGACTGTGAATGGGAGGTTGTACATCAAGTTGTCATCCCTCGTGTTTTTAGGCAGGATATCATTAGAGTGGCTCATGATTCCAATTTGGCAGGACACCTTGGAGTGAGGAAGACTGTGGCACGCATTTTGAAACACTTCTACTGGCCAGGTATCTTCAGGGATGTTTCCTGGTATTGTAAGTCTTGTCACACCTGTCAAGTTGTGGGGAAGTGTAATCAGGCCGAAAAGGTTGCATCTCTAGTTCCCATTCCTCCTTTTGAGGCGCCATTCACCCGTGTGTTGGTGGATATTGTGGGCCCTCTTCCTAAAACTTCTTCAGGATTTTCTTATGTGTTGACCCTGATTGATATGGCTACTCGTTATCCTGAAGCCATTCCACTTAGAAATATCTCAGCAAAGAACGTGGTTAAGGAAATGCTAGGGTTCTTCACAAAGTTTGGTCTGACCAAGGAGGTACAGTCAGACCGGGGAAGTAATTTCATGTCAAATGTTTTCAAGCAGTCTCTGAAAGAGTTGGGCATCACCCAGATCACGTCTTCAGCTTACCATCCCCAGACCCAAGGAGCGTTGGAGAGATATCATCAAACACTCAAATCGATGCTCAAGAAATACTGTTTGGAACATCAGAAAGACTGGGATAAAGGTCTTCCATTCGTTGTGTTTGCTGTAAGAGAATCTCCAAATGAATCACTGGGCTTCTCACCTTTTGAACTACTGTTTGGCCATGAAGTAAGAGGACCCCTTAAGCTCCTCAAGGAATGCTGGCTGTCGGAGGAAGATGACGTCAACCTGCTGGAGTATGTGATGAAGTTCAAAGAACGGCTGTCCACTGCTTTACAGCTGGCTAGAGAGAATTTAGGAGCTGCTCAGGAGAAGATGAAGACTTGGTATGATAAGAAGTCCAGGTTACGCCACTTTCAGCCAGGAGATCAGGTTTTGATTCTGCTACCGGTTCATGGGCAACCTCTTCAAGCCAAGTTTAGTGGTCCTTATTTCGTGGAGAAGAAACTCAGTGATGTCAACTATGTCATCGCCACACCAGATCGTAGAAAGAACTAGCAACTTTGTCACATCAACATGCTAAAGTTATATCACAGGCGGGACGAAAATAACCCAGTCTGCAATGTAGCTGTTCCTCCCGAGTCTGCAAGTGAAGCTCTCCCATGCAGCATGAGCCTGAGTGATAGTTTGGGGAAGAATCCTGATA
Organism: Coenobita brevimanus; assembly: GCF_032717465.1. Lineage (NCBI taxonomy): Eukaryota > Metazoa > Arthropoda > Malacostraca > Decapoda > Coenobitidae > Coenobita > Coenobita brevimanus. The sequence goes on along the minus strand of NC_137011.1, from coordinate 19,917,621 downwards.
TCATGAATTATCTCCAGACTAAGCTTTCTCATCTACCTCCCGAGGAAAGGCAGGAGTTTTCGGCATTACTGCAGGAGTACCTGCAAGTGTTCCGTGCCACTCCAAAAAGAACTACTGAGTTGATGCATGATGTCGATGTTGGAGACGCAAAGCCAATTAAACTGCCTCCTTACCGTGTGAACCCAGTGAAAGTTCCTCTCATCGAGAAGGAGCTTGGCTACCTGTTGGACCACAAGATGATTGAGCCCTGTCAGAGCGAGTGGAGTTCTCCTGTCACTCTAGTCCCTAAGCCAGGTGGGTCACAGCGGCTTTGCATCGACTACAGACGTGTTAATCAGATAACCAAAACAGACACTTACCCTCTCCCTCGTGTGGAAGATTGCATAGACAAGATCGGAAAGGCTAGGTACATAAGTAAGTTTGATTTGTTAAAGGGATACTGGCAAGTACCTATGACTGAACGTGCTAGGGAGATCTCATGTTTTGTAACACTAGAAAAGACTTTTGCATGTTCTGTAATGCCATATGGTATGAAGAATGCACCAGCCACATTTAAGAAGCTCATGAATGTTGTAACAGAGGGTTTGGCAGGGGGTGTTGTTTATATTGATGATGTATTAATCTTCAGTGACAACTGGAAAGATCACCTATGCCATGTCAGTAAATTTCTTGAGCGTTTAGTTCAGGCTAATCTTGTAGCTAATTTATCAAAGTGTGAGTTTGGTCAAGCTAAAGTTCAGTACCTTGGGTATGTAATTGGTGATGGACACGTTGCACCACCAGGAGCTAAGGTTCAGGTTATAAGTGATCTTCCCAGACCTAAAAGTAGGAAAGAGCTACAAAGATTTTTGGGAATGGTAGGTTTTTAAAGGAGATTTGTTCTTAACTTTTCTATTCTTGTATCACCACTTACAGACCTACTGAAAAAGGGAGTTAAATTTGTCTGGACCGATAACTGTGAATCCTCTTTCAACAAACTTAAAGCTATCCTATTAAGTCAGCCAGTGCTCGCTACTCCAAATTTTGCTAAGCCTTTTAAGATGGCTGTTAATGCAAGTGATACAGGAGCTGGGGCTGTTTTGCTGCAAGAGGATGATCAGGGTATTGAACACCCTGTATCTTACTACAGTAAGAAGTTCACTCCACCTCAAAAGAACTACTCAACTATTGAGAAAGAGCTTTTGGCCTTGATTTTGGGTTTACAGCATTTTTCATTTTATTTCTGTTCTGGTTTTGACCCCATAGTCATTTATACCGATCATTACCCACTAAAATTCCTTAGTAAGTTTAAAGATAAAAATCAGAGATTGACAAGATGGAGTCTACTTCTTCAGGAGTATTCATTAGACATACAACATGTCAAGGGGAAAGAAAATGTTATTGCAGATTGCTTATCTAGACTTTAGACAGATTGTTTTAGAGTAATAAGAAATTTCCTTTGTAAATTTCTTTTTTCTTTGTGGGGAGGTGTTACATAGCCTATGATTTCATCATCCTTTGTGTAATTCAAACGTACAGTGTGCTGCCTGTTTGATCACGAGCGTGTTCTACCTCACTCCCCCCTTCTACCGTTATAGTAGAGTAAGTCGTTCTTTCTGTTGTTTAGAGCAGGATTGTCAACTCTTTGTCCCCATGGCTTCATTTGCGCGTCCTTCTTACAAGTTGTATCAAGCTCTGCCGGCCCTTATATAATGAGCTCAGTCTCTGCATCATTGCCACTTAGATCTACTCCTCATTTTGTTCACATCTCTGTCCTCCCCTGTACGGTTATTATTGTGAGTGCTCAGGAAGTCTCCAACCATCTAGCAGCTGTGTAATTTGAGTATAACTGTTATTGCATTTTGTTCTTGTACTGTGTAGCATAGATTGTTGATTCTTAGGCCTAGTATGGTTTTTGTGATTTATGTGAGGGTTCTTGTTGTCAGCCATCATTAATAATATTTTGTATCTGTAATAATATATCTGGCATTCACTGAGTATCATCTGGTATCTCATTTTATCAGGGCTGACTTAGATAAATTTACTCTTGGTAATTTCGTGTTAATAGAGGCTATTGCAGTTAACCATATATTTAACCTGTTTTTTGCCATTACATTATCCTTATGAGTCCTGAATGTTTTGTTGTTAGTTTAAGCATTAAATTTTAACTTGTAATTTTACCTAACTCTTTTGTTTTGAACCTGGAACTTTACGGGACAGTAGTGATTATTAGTATTCTCACTTAAAGTGTACATTATCTTTCTCGGTTCCGTAACAACAGTAAAACAAAAAATTAAAACGACGGCCATCCCAGGCCTCGTGCCTCGGGTGCGTAGGTGCGTGCGCATGTCTTTGTGTGCGTGTGTGCGTGTTGTGTGCGTGTGCGTGTGTGTGTGCGTGTGCGAGTGCGTGTGCGTGCGTGTGTGTGTGTGTGTGTGTGTGTGTGTGTGTGTGTGTGTGCATGTGCGTGTGCGTGCGTGCGTGCTTGTATGTATGTGTGTGTGTGTGTGTGTGTGTGTGTGTGTGTGTGTGTGTGTGTGTGTGTGCGTGTGTGTGTATTTGTTTGCTAAGCGGTGCACCAAACACACAAGGCCTGAGTTGGCCGATGTTGACGTTTTTGTTTTATCGTCAACATCATAATGCATTGTTTTCTTGCTGCAGCGTGTTGATGGTTATATTATATACTTTTAACACGTCGTAGTGTTTTATGTTTGTAGTGGGATCAAGAATGTTAAGCATGAAATCAGCTTCAGATGTAACTGCGAGTTAAGAATGACGAGTGGGGGATAGGTGGGTAGGGGTATGGGGGGGGGGATTGGCGGCTGGGGTGAAGCTCGTTTCGTTCCCCTCTACCCTCTTACCTGGGAATACAGGAGTAGGAAGGGAGCATCCCTGGGCAGAAATTTGTGATCGTGAGTGTACAGTACATGTAGGTCACCTCGGTAGCACATTGATTAGAGTTGATAAAGTCGTTATGAAGTGATTTATGAACTGAATCAGTATAAGTATTGCTAGATCCTGACTCCAGAGGCATATAGCCCTGAAATTGGGCAGTAGTATATAGGGAAGATGTCTCAAAGACCAAAATATTTCAATGTTTTTTCTTCCAATTTAGTCTGACTGTGTGCACTTAGACCTGCGTGGAGTATTTAGTTATCAGATTTCCTTGCCTTATGTACTCCTGATGTTTGAACATCTTTTTAGTAACGTCCAGTCTGATCTGGAGAATAAGATTTTTACATTCCTACCAATGACTTACAGCCAAAGTCAGGGCTAGTTTTACTTGACAGGTGACAGTTACGGTAGGTTAAGCTGTGTATGTTAGGCTATTAACCCCCGCCACACTAATTTTTATCAACCCAGTTACCTTCCGTATATATTTTGGACTTTTCATTTTAATATTAAGTTGATTTTTTGTCATCAGATCAAGTGTTTCTGATCTCAAGCTCTTCATCACCCTTGTCATTTTGTAATTTATGCCTTTTGGGTGGGTGTTAGGGTGGGAATGAGTCACCAGCACCATCGGAGGTAGAGAGGCGTGAATCCGCCATTGCTGGGCTACAGACAAAAAATGAATTACTAAATATGCTGTACTTGACAACTGCAGTGTGGCTGGGATTGTCAACAGCTCTGATGGTGTAGAGGGAGACTCAATGTTCCCATGGAAACCACTGACGCTTCCTCTTGCTTGAAATTATGGCGAGGAGACCAATCGCCTCATATGGGAGATCAGCGCGGCCAGGGGTGACTTGCATATCTGAACTACTAAATATTCGGTATTTGGCAACTGCGGTGTGGCAGGAATTGGCAACAGCTCTGATGGTGTAGAAGGAGACTCACCATTCCCATGGAAACCACTGACACTTCCTCATGCTTGAAATTATGGCGCAGAGGCCCATCACCTCATATGAGGCAATCAGTGAAGCCCGGGGTGGTCTGCACATTGCCTCGTGTGAGGCGATGAGCATGGCAGGAGTTAAAATTATTATCACCATTTAGGGTCATAAACACCTAATTATCTGAAATCCGGTCAAAAAATTGTGTATAATTTGGCTTAATAATTATTCAAGGAATCAGTGCAAAAATTTGCTAAATATAGCAGAAGTGTTTCACCGCTGGCTTAGTGGTAGGTGGTGGCAACCATCATCCACTCACTTGATGTTGTGCTGCCTACTTCTTCCTTAGCCTGCCCTCTTCTCTTTCTATTTCTCCCATCTTTCCTGTCACTTCTTATTGGTTTTCTTTCCTTTACAGGTGGCTTTACATTGAGTGACATGTCAAATGGTTTCCTGTAAGCCAAGAAACCATTTATAACGCTGGGTGGTAACCATACAACCAAACCATACGTGTTCCCTACGTGTCAGCAAGTGGGTTAGTGAAGGGTTAGTGCCCCTCCTCGTAAAACAATAACTTAAAGCCAAATGGCCACCCCTTACAGGATTATGGCGTCTGGGAATAGATTGATAGATAGATTCACCGCTAGTTTGACATCTCCCCTTGACAGAATTCTGTTTTATGTACATATTGATTTACAATGCAAACACATTTATTTCTGTTTTTAATCAGTATTTATGCAAAATGGAAGTCCGTCAATACGTGTTTACAATCTGGAAGGTAAATATCCCCTAACTTCGGCATATTTTAGTTCTGAAACCTGATTTTTAAAAATTAATAATCATATTAACCCTTAGCTTGTGGCAGCAGTTGCTGAGAAGCACCTAAAAACAAACGTCTTTGTATAGACGCTCCCTTCCACAGGACTGAAACAAATATAGTTACACCACATTATGTAAGGTTTCAACATAATCCATATATGGACTCTACCGCATGTTAGGTTTTAACATAATCAATACATAAACTCTACCACAATGTGGTACAGTTGCTATGTTTCATTAACATAGCAAAAAGGGTGTTGGAAGCATCTGGTTGGTGGAGTGGTTTGAGTAGATTGTAGGCTTCTTTACAAAGCATGGTAAAATGACCAAACCTAAAAATTTATACATCTCTCCAACATTCCTATCACATCAGGTCTCTACTCTTTCTCATCATTTTCCCCTTCCTTCTCTTTTCTTCACAGACCTTGGCAGCTTAGTTGTATGTTTCTCTCACTATCCCTCTCTATAAAAGACACAAAAATCTCCAGTGGGTTTTGAGGATTTTGCAAAACTACTTTGGCCTCTGTGTCTCCAGTAAATGGCAGTCGTTCTGTACTAACTGGAGAATAACTTAACCACCCAACTGGAGCACTGTCATTTTTGCCATGAACTTCAACACTTGACAGATTATCATCTAGCTCCTCAGCAATCTCAGGTTGTGGTTCATCACCACTGTCAGTGTCATCACCATCACTATCTGATGTAGAATCACTAGTAATATCATCAGTGTAATCATCATCCAAATCCAGATCTAGCATAAGTTTTATCTCATCATCACTAATGTTCCTCCTCGTGTGGGCCATAATTATGTCTACAATATCCAAATCTCAAAAGAAAATTAGAAATGAAGGTCTACAGGAGAAACAAAGGGATGTTGTATCCCCTCAATGAGCTAGGAACAGACTGATTGGGTTACTTAGTGAGCAACCTTGTATTAGACACCTGCGACCCGTATGTTGTTAGTTACAGATATTCGAGGCTTTAGGGCACTTACACATTGCGGACTGTGTAATTATATTATCTGCTATGATTTACAGGGTAGGTTACAATTTGGGGGGAAGCCTCTATACATAGCCTGCAATTTTTCAGTAGATATTGCACAGTAGATTTTTCCACGGCCAGCTAAGGGTTAAGCACAATTTTTTTTATCGGATTTCACATAAGGTGTACATGAATCTATATGGTGATAAAAATTATAATATTTTCCATATACTTGTGTCGATTCAGTAAACAACCGCCGATTCCGTATTTCCTTGCACCGCTTTGCAACAGAAGGAACTGCCCAATGTGATAGGGTACTCCTGAAGTGCTGCTCGCCACCGCATATTCCTGGTTTTCATGTCTATTGGAACAATGATGAATCTTGTTTCTGGTGTGATTCTACCTGTGTTCTTGGTTCTTGCACAGTTGAACAAAGCACCAATGGTGGTTATTTGCTGACTTGGCCATGCCAGAGTAAATCTTGGCTAATCAGCAGAATCACAATCACACAACTTAGCTGGGGATCACAGTCTTGTTTTGTCCCCAGGCTTGACGATTTATAACGTCACGGTCACTTGAGGCTGGCGTTGCCATCAACCTCTTTCTGTGCAACTTTGAAGGCTTGTATCTCCAAATTTCTACTTTGATTTGTCAAATTAACCATATCATAGGATAATTCATCACATTTATCATCCAAATAAATTGTTTACTTAAAAAAAAAAAATCGCCTGTCAACCACTCCACTGAGACATCTGGCACTAGATAGACTATCCAACTACCAAGATTATTTAATGATATCTTGCTGAGGTGTGCAGACTTAAGTGCTGCTTCGAGCCTTTGACCTATACCGGTGAGACTACTAGCAGCCAGATCTAGCAGCAGTCAGATTAAACACACTCCTCCCACCCCCCCATTCCCCCTGCGGAAGTGGGGAACGGAGAGGGCGCGAAGGTGAATGGCAAAGCCATCTTATTCCTCACCTCTCATAGACTTTCTAGAGCTGAAGCCCAAGCCGGAAAGAGTGGTGGCCTTATTGGGATGGGGGATGAGGAACCTGTGGAGGAGGATGGCAGAACTATATATCCCACACGTCTCCCGAGATCCTCATGGGCTAGAGCCCACCCAGAAATGCTTGTATCCTACAGTGGAATGTTACAAGCTGCAGATGATGAATGAGTAAGTGAATAAATAATTATGTATCTGTCTATCTATCTACCTATATATGCTAAGAATATATATATATATATATATATATATATATATATATATATATATATATATACATATATATATATATATATATATATATATATATATATATATATATATATATATATATATATATATATATATATTGTTACATAGCCTATGGTTTCATCATCCTTTGTATACTTCTAACGTACAGTATGCTGCATGTTTGATCACGATTCGCCTCGTGGCTTCCATAGTGACCAAGCTTCCGTGTTCTACCTCACTTCCTCCTTCTCCTCTCTTATAGTAGAGTAAGTCGTTCTTTCTGTTGTTCAGAGCAGGAGTGTCAACTCTTTGTCCCCTATGGCTTCATTTGCGCGTCCTTCTTACAAGTTGTATCAACCTCAGCCGGCCCCTATATACTGAGCTCAGTCTCTGCATTAATTGCCACTTAGATCTACTCCTCATTTTGTTCACATCTCTGTGCTCCCCTGTACAGTTGTTATTTTTGTGAGTGCTCAGGAAGTCTCCAACCATCTAGCTGCTGTGTAATTCGAGTATAAGTGTTATTACATTTTGTTCTTGTACTGTATAACATAAGGTGTTAATTCGTAGGCCTGGTGAGGTTTTTGTGATTCATGTGGAGTTTTTGATGTCAGCCATTGTTAATAATATTTTGTATCTGTAATAATATATCTTGCATTAACTGAGCATTATCCGGTTTTCTCATTTTATCAGGGCTGACTTAGATAAATTTACTCTTGCTAATTTCGTGTTAATAGAGGCTATTGCAGTTAACCATATATTTAACCTGTTTTTTGCCATTACATTATCCTTATGAGTCCTGAATGTTTAGTTGTTAGTTTGAGCATTAAACTTTAATTTGTAATTTTACCTAACTCTTTTGTTTTGAACCTGGAACTTTGCGGGACAGTAGTGATTTTAGTATTCTCACTTGAAGTGTTCATTATCTCTCTCTCTTCCGTAACATAAATTTGGCGACCTCTTATCAGGATATTCATGATATTATCATAAGGATATTGCTTGATATTTTGTGACTGTGATTTATTCATGATGTCTACTATTACTACTCTTGATGAAGCCAAAGATTTTTTGTCAAATGTGCAAACAGTGTGTGATATAGAAAACAGAACAAAGAATGAACTTAAACTTGTTGCTCAACAATTGGGAATTGCTGTTCGCTCTCATCATTCTAAAGATCAAATTGTTAACATGATTAATAAAAGCTTGTTTAATGTAACTCCTCCAGATGAGCAAACGCAGATTGAAATAGCTAAGTTACAGCTAGCCCTGCAGGAGGCTCGTGCTAAGGAGGCTGAGTTTCAGGCCCGTGCTAAGGAGGCTGAGTTTCAGGCTCGTGCTAAGAAGGCTGAGTTTCAGGCAATTGCTAAGGAGGCTGAGTCTCAGGCTCGTATTCAGGAGGCACAGGCACAGGCTCAGGCACAAATTGAACTAGCTAGGATTCAGGCAGACCATGAGTATCGCATGAAACAAGGTGGAACTGGATCATCTAGCTCTGATGATTTTGATGTGGCTAAAAATGTTAAACTTGTCCCTCCTTTTAATGAATCTGATTTAACAAAGTATTTTCAGTTGTTTGAGAGGGTAGCTACAGGTTTTAATTGTCCTAAAAGGTATTGGCCAGTACTCCTTCAGAGTGTTCTCACCGGTAAAGCTCAAATAACTTATGCATCTTTGCCTCAGGATCAATCTGATAATTATGATGTAGTTAAGAGCTTGATTCTTAAGGCCTATGAGCTTGTTCTTGAGCCTGTAGAGTAAAATTTAGGACAACTTATAAGCAAGATAAGCAATCCCATGTTGAGTATGCAAAAATCAAAGAAGATCTGTTAGAGCAGTGGTTAAATTCTAAGAATGTAAATTCTGATTTTGGTAAATTTAAGCAGATGATTTTGCTGGAGGACTTCAAAAGGTGTATTAATAAAGATGTAAGCCTATATCTTGATGAGAAAAGAATAGATAATTTGTCTGATGCTGCAGTTTTAGCTGATGAATATGTTCTCACTCACAAGAGATATTGTAAAGAAAAAAGGAAAGCCAAGAGTAAGTACATTGCCTCTACTCAGAGTACAGGTAACAGGAAAGAGAATAAAGATGATGTTTCTCAGGAAGTAAATACCAGCTCCACCTCTAGATTTCAGAAAAGTAAATGTACTTATTGTAGTAAGCTTGGTCATACTACGAAGAAATGTTTCAGGAGACAGCGTGATGTGAACAAAAAGGAATCTTTAAATATTCAGTCAATTGGTCTAGTGTCCACCCTTGAGAGTTCCCAGAATTCTTTAACTGAGTTAACTGAACCTGCTTTGAGGGGTAAATTAAATTGTCATGATGGAGCTCCTCTTTTGAGCAGTAACGTGGGTGACACTCTCAAGAGTTCATGTGCTAATTTCCTGTCTGATGGTTTTGTCAGTCCTCTGGACAGTAATGACAGGAAATCAGTTAAAATATATCGTGATACAGGTGCTTGCCAATCCCTTATGCTGACCAGTGTTCTAGGCTCTAATGTTAATTCCTCTGATGAAACTGTAATCTTACAAGGTGTAGGGAATAATTACTTCTCTGTCGCTCTATGCAGAGTGAATTTAGAGTCTGGTTTTGTTAATGGTTCCGTTAGGTTGGGTTGGTTGAGACACTCCCAATGTCAGGTGTAACTTTCTTACTTGGAAATGATATTGGTGGAAGTCAAGTGTGTCCAGCTCCTCAGTTGTCTAGTGAACCAGTGACTGCGACCCAGGATTGTGATGTCCCTGATGTGTTCTCTGCATGTGCTGTCACTAGGGCTAAGTCTAAAATTACTGGTGACTTAGAGGATAATGATGATGATGATGATGTTATCCTAGCTGACACTTTTCTTGCTAATTTGGACCACTCACCAGATGAGGCAGTACCCCGTAGTGTTGATAATTTGTCTCGTCAAGAGTTGGTTGAGTTGCAGGTTGCTGACCCTGAGTTGAAAGGTCTAGCTAACTCTGCTTGCAGTGAGGAAGAGTCAGCTGGTGCTTCTACTTGTTATTATATAAAGTCAGGAGTACTTATGAGAAAGTGGAAACCCCCAACAGCATCAGCCGACTGTGAATGGGAGGTTGTACATCAAGTTGTCATCCCTCGTGTTTGTAGGCAGGATATCATTAGAGTGGCTCATGATTCCAGTTTGGCAGGACACCTTGGAGTGAGGAAGACTGTAGCACGCATTTTGAAACACTTCTACTGGCCAGGTATCTTCAGAGATGTTTCCTGGTATTGTAAGTGTTGTCACACCTGTCAAGTTGTGGGGAAGTGTAATCAGACCGAAAAGGTTGCACCTCTAGTTCCCATTCCTCCTTTTCAGGCGCCATTCACCCGTGTGTTGGTGGATATTGTGGGCCCTCTTCCAAAGACTTCTTCAGAATTTCTTATGTGTTGACCCTGATTGATATGGCTACTCGTTATCCTGAAGCCATTCCACTTAGAAATATCTCAGCAAAGAACGTGGTTAAGGAAATGCTAGGGTTCTTCACAAAGTTTGATCTCTCCAAGGAGGTACAGTCAGACCGGGGAAGTAATTTCATGTCAAATGTTTTCAAGCAGTCTCTGAAAGAGTTGGGCATCACCCAGATCACGTCTTCAGCTTACCATCCCCAGACCCAAGGAGCGTTGGAGAGATATCATCAAACACTCAAATCGATGCTCAAGAAATACTGTTTGGAACATCAGAAAGACTGGGATAAAGGTCTTCCATTCGTTGTATTTGCCGCAAGAGAATCTCCAAACGAATCACTGGGCTTCTCACCCTTTGAACTACTGTTTGGCCATGAAGAGGACCCCTTAAGCTCCTCAAGGAATGCTGGCTGTCGGAGGAAGATGACGTCAACCTGCTGGAGTATGTGATGAAGTTCAAAGAACGGCTGTCCGCCGCTTTACAGCTGGCGAGAGAGAATTTAGGAGCTGCTCAGGAGAAGAGAGAAGATGAAGACTTGGTATGATAAGATGTCCAGGTTACGCCACTTTCAGCCAGGAGATCAGGTTTTGATTCTGCTACCGGTGCATGGGCAACCTCTTCAAGCCAAGTTTAGTGGTCCTTATTTCGTGGAGAAGAAACTCAGTGATGTCAACTATGTCATCGCCACACCAGATCGTAGAAAGAACAAGCAACTTTGTCACATCAAGATGCTAAAGTTCCACCCGAGTCTGCAAGTGAGGTTCTCCCATGCAGCATGAGCCTGAGTGATAGTTTGGGGAAGAATCCTGATATCATGAATGATCTCCAGACTAAGCTTTCTCATCTACCTCCCGAGGAAAGGCAGGAGTTTTCGGCATTACTGCAGGAGTACCCGCAAGTGTTCCGTGCCACTCCAGGAAGAACCACTGTGTTGATGCATGATGTCGATGTTGGAGACGCAAAGCCAATTAAACTGCCTCCTTACCGTGTGAACCCAGTGAAAGTTCCTCTCATCCAGAAGGAGCTTGGCTACCTGTTGGACCACAAGATGATTGAGCCCTGTCAGAGCGATTGGAGTTCTCCTGTCACTCTAGTCCCTAAGCCAGGTGGGTCACAGCGGCTTTGCATCGACTACAGACGTGTTAATCAGATAACCGAAACCGACACTTACCCTCTCCCTCGCGTGGAAGATTGCATAAACAAGATCGGAAAGGCTAGGTAGATAAGTAAGTTTGATTTGTGACTGAACGTGCTAGGGAGATCTCATGTTTTGTAACACTAGGAAAGACTTTTGCATATTCTGTAATGCCGTATGGTATGAAGAATGCACCAGCCACATTTCAGAAGCTCATGAATGTTGTAACAGAGGGTTTGGCAGGGTGTGTTGTTTATATTGATGATGTATTAATCTTCAGTGACAACTGGAAAGATCACCTATGCCATGTCAGTAAATTTCTTGAGCGTTTGGTTCAGGCTAATCTTGTAGCTAATTTATCAAAGTGTGAGTTTGGTCAAGCTAAAGTTCAGTACCTTGGGTAGGTAATTGGTGATGGACACGTTGCACCACCAGCAGCTAAGGTTCAGGTTATAAGTGATCTTCCCAGACCTAAAAGTAGGAAAGAGTTACAAAGATTTTTGGGAATGGTAGATTATTACAGGAGATTTGTTCTTAACTTTTCAATTCTTTTACAGACCTACTGAAAAAGGGAGTTAAATTTGTCTGGACCGATAACTGTGAATCGTCTTTCAGCAAACTTAAAGCTATCCTATTAAGTCAGCCAGTGCTCGCTACTCCAAATTTTGCTAAGCCTTTTAAGATGGCTGTTAATGCTAGTGATACAGGAGCTGGGGCTGTTTTGCTGCAAGAGGATGATCAGGGTATTGAACACCCTGTATCTTATTACAGTAAGAAGTTCACTCCACCTCAAAAGAACTACTCAACTATTGAGAAAGAGCTTTTGGCCTCGATTTTGGGTTTACAGCATTTTTCATTTTATTTGTGTTCTGGTTTTGACCCCATAGTCATTTATATCGATCATAACCCACTGAAATTCCTTAGTAAGTTTAAAGATAAAAATCAGAGATTGACAAGATGGAGTCTACTTCTTCAGGAGTATTCATTAGACATACAACATGTCAAGGGGAAAGAAAATGTTATTGCAGATTGCTTATCTAGACATTAGACAGATTGTTTTAGAGTAATAAGAAAATTCCTTTGTAAATTTCTTTTTTTTTGTGTGTGTGTGAGGAGGTGTTACATAGCCTATGATTTCATCATCCTTTGTATAATTCTAACGTACAGTATGCTCCATGTTTGATCACGATTCGCCTCGTGGATTCCATAGTGACCAAGCTTCTGTGTTCTACCTCACTTCCCCCTTCTCCTCCCTTATAGTAGAGTAAGTCGTTCTTTCTGTTTTTCAGAGCAGGAGTGTCAACTCTTTGTCCCCTATGGCTTCATTTGCGCGTCCTTCTTACAAGTTGTATCAAGCTCTGCCGGCTCCTATATACTGAGCTCAGTCTCTGCATTAATTGCCACTTAGATCTACTCCTCATCTTGTTCACATCTCTGTGCTCCCCTGTACAGTTGTAATTATTTTTGTGAGTGCTCAGGAAGTCTCCAACCATCTAGCTGCTGTGTAATTTGAGTATAAGTGTTATTACATTTTGTTCTTGTACTGTATAGCATAAGGTGTTAATTCATAGGCCTGGTGAGGTTTTTGTGATTCATGTGGAGTTTTTGATGTCAGCCATTATTAATAATATTTTGTATCTGTAATAATATATCTTGCATTAACTGAGCATTATCCGGTTTTCTCATTTTATCAGGGCTGACTTAGATAAATTTACTCTTGCTAATTTCGTGTTAATAGAGGCTATTGCAGTTAACCATATATTTAACCTGTTTTTTGCCATTACATTATCCTTATGAGTCCTGAATGTTTAGTTGTTAGTTTGAGCATTAAACTTTAACTTGTAATTTTACCTAACTCTTTTGTTTTGAACCTGGAACTTTGCGGGACAGTAGTGATTTTAGTATTGTCACTTGAAGTGTTGATTATCTCTGTCTGTCCGTAACAATATATATATATATATATATAATATCCATTTATCAGAGAGACAGAGAGAGAGAGAATACGTTTTTGACAACCTTTTCTTTAACTGCTCCTATACCCATAAGGTGTTGCATTATGCAAAACAAATCCATAACATGTGTAACAACTGTGAAAGAAACCAGTATGACTGATTTCAGAATCACAACAATAAAGAAAGCTTTATACAAATTATTACCACTGTTAAATTAGGTAAAACAGATAGTTTCTGGTGGAGTGGGATGAAACTTGAGTAAGCTCACAAGCACAGAATGCAAATAGATTGCAAATTTCATTCAAATCCTGTCCACAAATTCACCAGAGTACTTTGTGTTCTTTTAATGAACACCTTTGGTTAGCACTACTCTCTCATATTTTATAGGCTTACTGATTCCATAGCTGCTAAAATACCGTCTAACACAGGTTCCTCTTCATTAGCTTCTTTTGAATGTAGAAATACAAGACTGCCTTTCTACATTCACCATTATTTACTCTTACGAGCTATTGTTTGTGAATACTAGATGCCATAAGGAGATGATCAGGTACATTCTTTGCCGCATGATGAGTGACCACATTCATTACTTATATTTTCTTGAACAGCAAGAGAATCAGTAAGTTTTCTTTTTTGAAAAGAGAACTGCTGAAGAAGATAGTATGACTGATTACAGCAGGATATTAACGCAACAAAAGCATACATTCTAGAATGAATGTTCCTGAGTAGTCAAAGCCCGTGATGAGCTAAAAACAAATATTTCCTTCTTATTAATTAATAGGCAGAGATATATATTATTATTTTTGTTTTTACATCGAAACGCATCTGCATCTGGCTGTATTATCTAATCATTATAGAAACAGTAAATTTGTTCAATTATGCCACTGTCTTTCGGTTCTTGTTTGGAGTCTGTGAGGTGTAAGATGTGCTACCATTCGGTATAATGTCTCTAAGAGGGTTTTTAAAAATCTTCAACTGAAATGCTGTCGTTTATGTGTTACCGTTCATTTATTTTAAATGATTTACGGCAACTTGGCCCAGATTTACGTACTCTTTCTACTTACTTCACTATGCCTGTGGTAGTAATAGACATTATTACGGATCTGGACCATTTTCGTAGCACTTTTTCGCCATCAGTATTATTTTCCAGTATTATTCTTCTGTTACACCTCAGCATTGAAGCTGGAGAGATGGCAGTTTTAGGCCAGAGAAACACAATATACCAATGCAGACATCTAAAGATATTAAGATTATTTTATGTATTTCAGAATGAATGTCTTTCTGGACCATCCTTACTTCCCTCTGGAAACCCCTCCAGTGGCTATGGCGCGCTGGTTGTCTAATAAAGGATTATCTAAGAAAACACGCATTCCATATTATCCAGATAAATTTTACGAGTAGGTTCACGTAACATAGTATTTTCTAATAAGTCATAGTTATTCTATGTTATTGTACAGTGTGTTCACTTTAAGAGGGCGGCGGTTGTCGACTTATGGCAGCATATTTTCCGTAACTCTGTGGCAGAATCAGGTAAGAACGACGGCTCATTGTGGCTAGCATTAAATTCAAGCGTTAATCTGCTGGTACACCATGGAAATCAAGGTGGAGAGTTAGTAATTTTTTGTCTATCTAAGTGTAAATTATAATTAACCTTGGTAAATTAAATAATGTACTAGTGATCGCATCTACAAGCAATTTCCTGTTACAGAAGATGAAAATTAAAGTAAATTTATGATCAAATCTACAAGAAATTTTCCTGTTATGTATATAAGATGAAAGCTAAAGCAAATGATCATATATATATATATATATATATATATATATATATATATATGTATTGTGTGTGTGTGTGTGTAGGTGACTAAGAATTTTATTGCATACGCTACTGTGTAGTAGAGTTTTGTGTAGGCTACCGATACTTATTTATTGTATTTGCTTATGTGAATGACGTGTTTGTGGTTTACTCTGAATTGTGCTGTTATCTCTGCCATGGAAGTTTTGCAAATGTTATGTGATCACTCGTGTGTGTCTGTTTGTCTATCCACAAAATATCTCAAAAACTTACCACCAAATTTACATGAAGTTTTCTCGAGGGGAAGCTCACAGGCCAAGGGAAAGTTTATTAGATTTTGAGACGGATCTGGATCCAGATTAGGATCCAGGATTTTTTTTTTTTTTTTTTGGTTTTGTTAACATTGCGAGATGGGGCAATTTTGCGGATTTTATTAAATCTATATAAAACTAATGCATAGAACTTCATTTATTTTTTTGTCTGACAATAATAACTGTTAAAATTTTGAAAATAATTGTTTTCCTGTTTTCTCGGATATACTGTAGTTATTTCTAAAACCATCACTGATGATCTTCGTCTGATGAAAAACTGATACTGTCATGCTTTTTGTCATGGCGTAGCCTGAAAACTGCCGTCTGATTTTTAAAGTTTTGGTTACAATGGCGTTGGTGAAGGTATGCGCTCTGAGTGCCCTGTACTTGTACCTGCATCTGGTACTTTTGTAGATCTTTTTGGCTAACCTGGCTTGATTATAGTTTTTGTGTAGATTATTTCACATAGGTCATGCGTAAATAACACGATGATACGGTTATTCATCCATTAAACAGCACTTCTTCATGACTAGCGTATTGCGTTATTGTTACACCTGAGCAATCAAGATGGGCATAAAGCATATTAGGTCATATTAAAGTGAAAACAGCAGGGAGTGTGTTAGACTTTAGCTGCTTTGTTTTCATCAGAGGGAAATGGGCCTCTCACAATCTGTTTAAGACGTGGTTGTAAGGAATTGGATGAATTTTGTTTCGTGGAAGGAATGAATCTCCTTGGTTGCTAGTCAAAGTTAACTTCCAGTCTGACTACACTTGACCATCATCTAATGTGAAAGGGGATGCGGATGAGTGTCATGTGAAAAGCCGACTGTGGTGACAAAGTTTTATGTAACAAATCCCTTGCTTAGGTTTGTCCATCGACCGAGGCTAGCAGTGTCCAGAGTCGTGATTCCCACTGAGAAATCTGAGACCGTGGACGACCCGGACCACCCTGGGGAGAAGAAAATCATCGCCTACAACGCCGAAAACGCTCTTATCGAGGCCATCGCCAAATCTATGAACTTCACGTAAGATAAGTAAGCCTTGACATTTTGACGGAGGTGTGTGTGTGTGTGTGTGTGTGTGTGTGTGTGTGTGTGTGTGTGTGTGTGTGTGTGTGTGTGTGTTTGTACCACAGTTGCTAAACAATTGGAAATGTTATAAATCTTTTTTACCATTACATTTCACCTTCCAGAGTAGACTGAGTTAGATACATTATATATTAAAGATAGAAATAAAAAAAGAAACGAAAAGAGGTTTCTATCCAGTGACATAGGCGATAATGTCAATTATTATTTACTTAGTTTCAAGCCTACATCCTAAACTATCCACATAATGTTGCTTCGGTAATTTCTGTGGCAGACTTTTATCATAAACAGTTGTAATCATCATCATCATCATCATCATCATCATCAGCAGCAGCAGCAGCAGCAGCAACAACAGCAGCATGTGTGCAAGTCATAGTCAAGGACGTGGTATCTCGATATATAAATCAAATCAGTGGATGTAAGTCTCAGTACTGTATATAAATTGACTTACATGATTATTTTTAATTCCTAAATTTTAGCTAATCTTCTCCACATTCGCCAGCACTGAACTGCCAGGTGTGTTATTCATTCTCGTTATACCAACATTAAAAGGACGAGATGCTTCCCAGTGACGAATAAAATCGCTTGAAGGTGTCACAGTTCTTCACAAGGCAATGATTTGACTGAAATATAAGACGTATTGTACAGTACCTAGTTTACTCTCTGTCTGTCTGTCTGTCTGTCTGTCTCTCTCTCTCTCTCTCTCTCTCAACTTTTCCAGGATCAAATTTATCGAATCAGTAGATGGGGAGTGGGGGTACCTGACCAGTGACGGGCAGTGGACAGGCATGATTGGCATGGTGTATAGAGAGGTGGGCAAAGTTTCCCTCGTTTAATATTGACTCTTACAATACTGGATATTCAAGGAGATTTCACATAGTAAGTCGTATTTTGAAATTAGATTAGCTTTGATATGAGGGTACTGATTATTTTATATATGTATGAACAGATCAGGGAGGAAAATGAATGATTTTACAAAATGAAAATTGGAAGTTTAGGAAAGTACTTGCCTGCTTAGCCTGACTGATTTTTTAATGGAAACTGATAATTTAGAACATAAGAACATACGAAGAGAGGATAACTGCAGTAGGCCGGTTCGGCCATGCTAGGCAGCTCCTAGAAGAGTAACTGAACTACTAAAATGAGATAAAGATAGCAAAGAAGAAGGCCCTCCCCCGCCCTCCAAACCCTCCAGCTGAAGCCGGTAGTGAAAAGTAAGAAAGAATACCACGCAGCATAGAAAAACTGGCGTGGACATTTTATAGGAGAGTGTGAAAGGAGAATATAGACTATCGTAGTGTAACCTGAAAAGGAAAAATTATGAATTAGTATTGGTTATAAGATTTTTTTTTCTATATCCACCCCTTATTTGTCATATGCTTATCTAGCCTATGCATGAAACTCTCAATGGAAGAGGCAGCAACTACTTTACTAGGTAGCTTATTCCATTCGTCTACTACTCTATTACCAAACCAATTTCTACCTATTTCCTTATTGAAACGGAATTTTTCTAGTTTGAAACCATTACTTCTAGGTCTATCCTGTATGCTCACTTTATGTACCTTGCTAATATCTCCCTTATTTATACCCTTCATCCACTTAAACACCTCAATTAAGTCTGCCTTTCCCCTTCGCCTCTCTAGCGAATGCAGACTTAGTCTTTTCAGTCTGTCTTCATATGACAGGTTCCGAACGTCATGTATCATTTTTGTCATTCTTCTCTGTACATTTTCTAACAAGTTAATATCCATTCTATAGTAAGGACACCAAAATTGTACTGTGTAGTCTAAATGTGGCCTTACTAATGCTAGATAAAGTTGCAGTATTACTTTTGATGACCTATTGCTCACGCTTCTCGAAATAAATCCTAAAACCATATTTACTTTATTTCTCGCATTAATACACTGTTGCCTTGGTTTATGGGCGTTACTAACCATAACTCCTAGATCCTTCTCGCATTCCCATTTGCTAATTTCTTTGTTGTCTAAGCTGTATTTAGTGTCTCTAATGGTCTTGCCTACGTTAAGTACTTTACATTTTTCAACGTTAAATTCCATTTGCCAAGTTTTAGACCATTTGGACAGTGTATCGAGGTCTTTTTGTAAGTTATGGCAATCGTCAGTCGAGTTCATGATATGCCCTATTTTTGTATCGTCGGCAAATTTGCTGATGCTGCTAATGACTCCTAAGTGTAGATCATTTATATATATAATAAATAATAAGGGATCGAGTACTGAACCCTGTGGTACACCGCTAGTTACTAATCCCCAATCCATCCTTTCAGCCAGGTTTCTAACCATTTTAAGATATCGCCGTCTATACCGTGTGCTCGAACCTTTCTAACTAACCTTTCGTGTGGGACCCTATCAAAAGCTTTACTAAAGTCCAGATAAATAACATCGTAAGCTTTATCGCTATCTACTGCCTGATAGACCTCCGAGTAGAATGACAAGTTTGTGAGGCAGGATCGTCCTTGTCTGAATCCGCGCTGACTTTCGTTTATAAGATTAAATCATTCTAAGTGTTCTCTAATCTTACTTGCCAAAATTGACACTAACATTATTCCTACTATTGATGTTAGACTTATCGGACGATCATTCGACGCATCTGATTTATCACCCTTTTTAAAGATAGGCACTACGTTTGTAGTTTTCCACGCCCCTGGAACGTCTCCTGAAATAAAGAGTCATTAAAATAATGTTAAAAGTGGCTGACATAATTCTTCTCTGGTTTCTTTTATAATTCTTGCATATATATCATCCGGACCTGGCGATTTTTTAGGTTTTAACTTATTAATTTCTTTCAATACTTCCTCCTTACTAATGGTTATTTTACTATGAATACTTTCCGTATTATCATCCTAAATATTTGCTGCTTGAGGGACCAGGTCTAGATTTCTCTTGGTGAATACTGATATGAAATAATTATTTAGGATGGAGCACAGATCTTTATCTTCACTGGTAATGTCACCTGATTCTGTTCTTAGTGGTCTTGTTCTATCATTATTTTTCGCACGGTACATTTGATAAAAACCCTTGAGGTTTTCTTTCGATTCACTAGCAATCTTAATTTCATAACTTCTCTTTGCTTTCCATATTTCCCTCTTTACCTCTCTTTATAAAATCGCGTACCAGTTACGCAAGTGTTTTCTCCATGTTTTATTTTTCTATATAGCCCTTTCCTTTGCCTATGAGAGATTTTAATCTGTTGTTTAACCGTCTTGGTTCTGAATTATTCGTTCTAAACGGTTTTGAAGGAATATATCTATCTTGGCCTCCATGTATTATTTTTACTAACTAGTTATATTTCTCACTGGTTGAACGTCTGCTTGGTACTGGGCCTGAGTTATTCCTCGTCACCTAGACTACACTCCCATCTGTGACCTCACCCTCCACAGACACCTGGCGCACATTCTCACGTGTTTCCTGCCCCACACCTATGACCTGGGGTTCCTCACTGACCTGGTACTCCCTAAAATAGCTATTCTTCCTATGAAATACTGTTCTAAAATAAGTTCTTAATCCATCGAAATCTCCTACACGAAAATTAGGAACAGTGGAGGTATTCTCAGTGGAACAGACATCCCAAATAAATTTGAATTTAATTTCTTCATGACCGCTATTAGCAAGTCGTCCACCACCCTCTATATCACTAATGATATTTTCTTTATTAGCTATAACCAAATCTAGTATATTATTACCCCTGGTGGGCTGCCTGATTTACTAATGAAGGAAATTATCCTGTACTACCTCTAGAAAATCCTCTGACTCTGCATCCGCTGTCTGATTTCTCCAATCTATCCTTGGCAGATTGAGGTCCCATGCAATTTTTACTAAGCTGGACTGTGATGCTTTCCTAATTTCCTCCCAAAGGTATTTACTATCTGCACTACTTAATATTGGAGATCTGTAAATTGCTACTAAGACTAATTTCTCCCTATTGTTACTAATTTCAACCCAGACACTTTCTGTGTCCCTGTTTAATATAATGTCTGTTTTATTGTAACAGTTTAATGAATCCTTTACATAAATAGGTACCTCGCCCCCCTTTCTTCCCAGACGGTATGACACAAAAATATTATGGCCCTTTATCTGATATTTTGCTAAAAATTCTCCAGTGTCTGTATTCATCCAAGTTTCACTGATAATGAGAATGTCTATTTTCTCTGTATAAGTTAAAGCCCTCAGTTCATCCATTTTATTACGTAAACTCCGGCTGTTTGTGTAGTACACTTTCAGATTATTACGAGTAGTTATGCCTCTACCTTGGTATTTACTGTTTTTTTATTTCATTACTAAGTGCAAAACTCTTTACTTTACTAATATAACACTTGCAATCACTTATCGCCCTTCTATCATTGCTTGTTCTGTCCTCTGTCATCGCCTGCTCAATTTGAGGTGCCTGAGCAGATGTATCAACACTAATGGTTAAACTTTTGTTCATACTTTTGCAAGTCTTGATGCATCTATCCAAATATGGTAATAATGATTTCTGAGTGCAGTTGCTGTAACTTCCTGTACGTCTACTTCTCAATCTCGAAAATAACCCTCTAACTCCCTATCTATCATTCCAGCTAAAGCAGTACCTCCCTGCCTGCTAAAATGAGTCCCATCCCAACTATACAAGGCACTCCATCCATAAAACCGGTCCCAGTTGTCTATGAAAGGTATTGCATTATATTTGCAATACCTTTCAAGGCAGTAATTAAAACCTATTGCCCTGCTCAACCACTCCCTCCCAACCCGCCACCTGGGTAAAACACCGATCACTACAGGGGTTCCTCCCCTCTCCCTAACCTTCTCTAACATCACCTTATACTTCTGCCACAGTACCTCACTCTTATGGCTATATCATTGCCTCCTACACTGAGGCACACAGTGGGTTTGTCACCACCATCTTTCACGATATTGAATTTTTTTTCTATCACATTAGCCACCCTGGCCCCTGGAAGACACACATGTTTAGCGAGTGGAGTATACATGGCTCTCTTCAGATATCTCACCTGGGAGTCTCTAACAGTGGCAACATTTTTCTTACCTTTCTTGTTCTGGTTATACTTACCTGTACGGGAAGTTCTCTCACTGTCCTTCTCCTCTACTTCCCTCTCTGCCTTCCCTTTACTTTCATCCTGTAGTGCGTCCAAGGCATTAATGGTCTTAATTTCCTCTTGCTTCTTAAGAGTGAACTTCGTTGCACCCTTGTGAACAAGTGTCCAACCTTCAGGCTTTTTCTCTCTCTCCTCCAACATCTCTTCCAACAATTCCCTCATTTGTGATTTCTGCCTTGAGAATTTGTACCTCCCACTTCAGTTCGAGAAGTTCCTCCTTTAATTCAAGGTACTCCTTTTCAATACCTGCAATGGGGACACGACTCTCTGCCAAGGAGGTCATCACACACAAATTCACACAAGGTAGCACAGCACTATCATGGGTCACTTCGGGTCACTAAAACACACTAACACAACGACTATCACAGATCGCTAAAACACACTAGCACAACACTACTGACTTGCTTGCTTAGCCTCTAATTCTGTAGTCATTCACATCTCTCCACAAACTTCATGGGGAGAGAGATGGATCTTACCTTCAAGCAGTATAATAGGCACCTCTAAGAGCTATTACGATTTACATTTCTTTCCATGGAATTTTTTGCACCTGGGAACGTTTCTCTCCATTTTGTAAATCAGTCATTAACATCGCCTCGACGTGTATACTGCTAGATACGTTAGTGAAAATATTATAGAATGCTTCAAGCCTCCATATTCCTCACCCCAACAGAAGACAGAATTACAGTTGAGGTGTTAGGTGAACCCTAAGTTGAAGAGAATCATTTGGATATGGAATGTACTGAATAAAATAAATAGAAGACGCCGCACAATTCAAGGATCATAACTTTTAGTATATTGCCAACCTCAATAGGAAGCAGACATTGCCCTAGGACTGTTTACAATGACATCCGAGCGAGCAACAGCAGTCGACTTCACAGACCACGTGTCCATCAACTACGCACGAATCTTAGCAGCCCGAGGAAGTCCCGAGGTTACACTGTGGGGGTTCCTGCAACCCCTGACGACGAATGTGTGGGTAAGGATCTCTCTCTCTCTCTCTCTCTCTCTCTCTCTCTCTCTCTCTATTTCAGTGAATCTGGTGACGTTCTTTTCAGTATTTTTTCTTCTAACAGACGATTTTATTCAACTTAGGAAAGGTCTGTTGTGTACTGAAGTGCTTCATTAACGTTTTACCTAAAATTTCTAGTCCAGATTACTATACTTGAAGCTGATTCAAATATTCAAGATTTTGACAAAAATAAGATTAATGAGACATTCCTGGGATCAGTTGAAGAGTATATATTTGGCTATAGGCCGATGGCATCGGAGTGAACACCATACGACAAAAAAATATGAATGCTCTGTTTTACCAAGAGTTTGTAAAAAATAGTTATCTCTGGGATAAAATATAATCGATTTCTGGAACAAAGCTCGAAACAATGGATATATGATAGCCAACACAAAATAACATATTCATGGTCTGCACTACCTAATGTTTTTGCTTTTAAAACTTGTTATTTAGTCAAACAACCTAATCTAAGTAATCGACAACAAAACTCCTGCTGCCTCTCCCAGTTCGTTTGACAAATCAGCTGCAAGCAACACATGATTTCAGCTGGATGAAGATAATTTTCATCAGTGTCCTTTGCTTTGTATTTACTACGTAAATTTTCAAAGACTGTGGAGAGAAAAGCTGAAGAGGCAACCGAACTTTTGTTGTTGAGAGTACCTGAACAAATACAAATTCAACAAACAAACTATATCATATCATAAATCCAATACAGATTGGCATCCTGGCTGCGCTGGTTGTATGCATGTTGATGATGGTGATGCCCTCTTGTATCCACGAAAAGACTCCCACTCGCTCCAGACTAATGAGAAGCTCTTTCCACTGTGTTCGTGTATTGCTGCAGCAAGGTAGGGTCAAACACACTCAGCATACTTCAGATATGACTGATTCATAAGGTACAGTCTTCCAACGCACTTTAACGAATTCTTTTTAATCACAAGTAAGTTGCAGTTGTTTCAGAGTATGATCCTAGTCTGATGGTCAAGCGGACCCTTTGACAGCAGGCAAGCAACTGCCCCTGCAGCGCCACCCTGTGCGGTAAATCGATGCTTCCATGTGGTAGGCAACGCCTTGCCACAGCAAGTCGTGAGGAAGAATATAAAGGTTTGATTCCCAGATGGGTGACACATTTCCTTATCTCTACCCATTTAACAATGACATTCATTAACCCCTTAACCGTGGGGCGTCACTTTCGTGACGCTTGGGAGCAAGGGATCATACTGCGGGGCGTCGCTTTTGTGATTCTGTGTTATTTTGAATTCACCCGGGCTTCCAAGTGGGGGCTTGTATCATCTATCAGTACTGCCAATGTCCAACACTAGTCAGCACTCCTAATCTCATCTGTACTCCCATCCATTGTTGACAATTTAACCATTTCTCCCCGTTCTTGACTCCCCTCCCTACCCCCCCTCCATTACCCTATCCTCTCGCCTGCCCGGCCGTGCTACGCTAAGTAAATCTTCCCTGGAATTTTTCACTGATTTCATCCATTGAAATAAGCCCTATGTCCTATTCTTATACCAAATAATATATACAAGAAAGAAATAAGGTAAGTGAGAGTGCCATACACCTGGAATTGACTAATTATCACCTGACAACACCTCACGTGCACTCGTTCGCTAATTTTCACTGTTTTTTTCCCCTTGAAATATGCCGTATAATCTATTTTCGTAATAAATATACATGTAAGGAGGGAAGGGAGAAGCCTAAGTGATATTTACATTCACCTGGAACTACCTAATTTATAATGTATTGTCTAGATTTCCTGCCAATCATATCAGTGCTAGACAAAGCTGTTTCAAGATCTAACATTGGTAGCTCTGAATATATATCTCCTAAGTAGGCCTCTAATCTATTTTCGTAATAAATATACATGTAAGGAGGGAAGGGAGAAGCCTAAGTGATATTTACATTCACCAGGAACTACCAAATTTATAATGTATTGTCTAGATTTCCTGCCAATCATATCAGTGCTAGACTTAGCTGTTTCAAGAACCAATATTGGTAACTCTGAATAACCCCTAAGCAGGCCTCCATGCTGGCCTTCCGTTATCAGTTTACTCTCATCTTCCGAAGTGAGGGTACGTATGTTTCTTCTTGCTGACTTCAAGGCCTTTTTTTACCCCCATGCAAATGGCCCTGTGACCTTTACCCCCTACTAAACCTCGTGTGGAAAGAGGTAAAGGGCTGACAATTGATAAAAGAGTGACTACGATCTTTCTATTGAGTAAAACAGTGCAAGTGGAATTGTAAATAATGTGTAAATAATGTGTAAACAGCAAGTGAAAGTAATGAATGTAAATATACGTGAACAATGGAAAATAGTTTTATAAGTTATTTCAAGTGACAGTGCACAACACAGTGTAAATAAAATAGAAATGTAAATAACGTAAATAAAATAGAGAACGTAAATAGAAATGTAAATGAGTAGTATTATAAGAATACGAGTATATACCCTAGGAGTAAGGAAAGTGAAAGTTTCACTCTAGCATGTATGAATGCTATGAGTTATGAGAGTGAAGATGAAAGTGACATTCACTCTCAATGCTAGTATACAGGACGAGAAAGTGAATGCTACGTATTTTACTGAAAGAAATTGCAGTGACAATAAACTAATACTACTGAAGGAAACTTATGGATAAAGACTGTAGATATATATAAGTGTTATATAGTAATAGAAATATAAAGTGTGAAGGGTTTTATGAATAATAAATGACAGAGTAACAAAAGCGAACTAGTGCCAGTGCGACGATCAAACGCGCTCGTAATTTCCATTGCTTTCATAGTGTTTTTTTTTTTTTGAGTATAGATCCCAAACTACTTGAAAATTGTAGAATAGTGTTTATAGTGTTTGTATCTGGCTGTGGTAATCATATTACGGGTTGTCGGGAAGTGTAAAGTGGAGACTTCGTTACCCTACTTCAGAGGTCTCCACAAGTCCTACGGTAACAGACGAAGGCTCAACAATCATTCCAAGAGAAAGCTGAAGGTATGTGCCATAAGCATATGTAATTTTATTATTCTAGGACTAATAACTGATTTTTGGCAAATATTTTTTGAGAGTCTGTCGGAGCCCAAATAACCCCGCGGCACACGCAAGTCATTGGTAAACAAGCCCGCGGTGTAGGGGTTAAAGCTTCCACATCACCCCTTTATTGGGTTGTATGGCTATCGACCACTGTCGTAAATGTTTTCCTGACTTACAGGAAATAACTAGGCTTTGTAGTCAGTGTAGAGCCACCTGAAGTAGAAAGAATCGTAATAAAAAAAAAGACAGGAAGGATGGATGAAATAGGAAGAGAGGAAGGTAGACACAGAAAAAGAATGATAACAGTGAAGGATGAACTAGGTAGCACTACATCAAGTGAGACTATGATGGTCGCCACCACCTATCAGTATTTTTAAGTAAGCAGAAAAAGCAATGCTTACTTTCTGGTAGTCAAGTGCTTAGAGGTCGGTAATCAGGGGGACGGCCTTGCTTTGGGCATACAGTTTAAACTACTAGAGATGACTGGGCTACTCGTTCAGTGTACTATAGAGAAATATCTTTGAAACTATGCACTATAATTATTTCCTGCCCCAACCTTGGATCAAATTTGCATCATCTCTCTGCTTTAGATGTGGATGAAGGTTCGAGCTGGTGGTGGTGGGAGCGTGTGGTGCTGGGGGTGTGGATGCTGATGACACTGGTGCTGACGCGGAGCTACTCCGGCAACCTTATGGCTCTCCTTTCGGTGAGGCAGATTCCTGAACCCTTCCAGGCGCTCGAAGACCTGCTCGAACATCCGGTTCAGATCATTATAATCAAGGGAACCGCCGAAGAACACACTTTTAGAGTGAGTTTCTGATATTTTGTGTTCATGAGACTCTCTCTCTCTCTCTCTCTCTCTCTCTTTATCTATCTCAATCTATCTATCTATCTATCTGTGTCTATCTATCTATCTATCTCTGTTTGTATTATTATTATTATTATTATTTTTTTTTTGATGAGTGTAGAAGACAAGATAACGCATTAAAGTTAACAAGGAGTAGACTGTAGCACCAGTCGAGCAGGGAAGTACTCCCGAGGTGGATGGAAAGCTGATGACAGGGAGTGCTGGAGCTCCCATTTCATCAGCCCTCAGGACTAGTTCCTGACCATCCCCCTTTGCTGAACTTTTTCAGTGTCTCAGTTACACAGAAAGTAGGCCAGCATGCTCTCCAGTACAAATTTCTCTAACTTTCTACACCAAACTACATGCACAGTACACAATACACTTCCTATTCAAAAGTAAAAAAAAAATGGCGTCTCTTCACCAAGTCTCGGAGTCCCCAGGGGGGGGTGACCATAAATGCCCCCACCATCCGCCCCTCTCCCGTTGATGACTCAAGGTGCCTGGAACCACTGTCTGACTCTCTTCTTCTTCATTTCTGCAACATTCGCGGCCTTTCCTCTAACTTTCGCTCTGTTGAGCACCACCTCTCCTCCTCTAAACCTCACCTTCTTTTTCTAATGGAGACTCAGCTGTCTGAGGCAGCTAACAGCAAACCCTTTTCTGTATCCTCCTACTTTCTCTATACTCATTTCAATGCCAAAGGTGGCTGTTGTGTATATATACGCAACGACTTATCTTGCTCTCGTGTTCCGGAACTCGATTCTTCTGAATTCTCTACACTCTGGCTTCGGCTTTCCTGTCATTCTCTGACTAAATATATCTGTGCTGTTTACTTATCCCCTAATTCTACTGACTATCAAAAGTTCTTCGACTATCTTACTTCTACGATGGAACACATTCTATCCATTTCTCCTTTCTCTGAAATCTCCATTCTAGGAGATTTCAATGTTCACCACCACCTTTGGCTCTCCTCTCCCTTCACAGATCCACCTGGTGAACAAGCCTACATCTTTTCTATCCTTAATGACCTAGAGCAGATTGTACAGCACCCTACCCATATCCCTGACTGCCTTGGAGAGAGCGCCAACATACTTGACCTCTTCCTCACAACTAATCCTTCTGCTTACTCTGTTAATCTTTTCTCTCCGTTGAGCTCCTCCAATTACAACCTTATTATCTTAACCTGTCCTATCAATCCGGTACGGCCTGTGGACCCTGTAGGGAAACGTTGTCTGTGGCATTTTGGAGCTGCAGACTGGGAGGCCTTCAGGCAGTACTTCTTTGATTTTCCCTGGAATGATTATTGCTTCCATGGCCGTGAGCCATCTGAGTGTGCCTTGTGCATTACGGAGGTTATTCTCTCAGGCATGGAAGCATACATTCCTTTCTCATATCCTTTGACTAACGCAAGAAAGCCTTGGTTTAATCACGCTTGTTCTAATGCTGTCCGCAACAAGGAGAGGGCCTACAAAAGGTTCTGGAGCCAACCCACCTCTGAATCACATCATCTTTACCTTTCTGCCCGGAATCGTGCTAAGTCTGTTCTTCACTCTACTAAAAATAATTTCATCCATACTAAATGCTCTCAACTCTCCAACTCGAATTCTTCCCGCTCCTTCTGGCACCTTGCCAAAAATCTAACAACTTTACCTCATCATCCTTCCCTACTCTTTTCTACTCTGATGGTTCTGTAGCTATTTCATCTACTGATAAAGCATATCTCTTCGCACAGACTTTCTCCTCCAATTCCACCTTAGACGATTCCGGTGCTGTTCCTCCATCACTTCCCCCCTCTGACTTCCTCATGGCTGACATTAAAATTTCTTCAGTTGATGTATTTTCTGCCATCACTGGCCTCAGTACTAACAAGGCATATAGGCCTGATGGGGTCCCTCCTGTTGTTCTCAAGAACTGTGCTTCTGTGCTAACACCCTGCCTAGGCAAACTCTTTCTCCTTTGTCTGTCAACTTGTACCTTTCCTTCTTGCTGGAAGTTTGCTCTCATTCAGCCAGTCCCAAAGAAGGGTGACCACTCCCAACCCTCCAACTATCATCCAATTGCTTTAACGTCCTGTATTTCAAAAGTTTTCGAGTCAATTCTCAATAGAAAAATTTTAAGGCATCTTTCCTATCACAACCTTCTTTCTGATCGTCAGTACGGGTTCTGTCAGGGACGCTCACCTACCTTTCAGACTCCTGGTCATCCTCCTTTCGGGACTTTGGCGAAAGCTTTGCCATTGCACTTGGCATCTTAAAGGCTTTCGATCGAGTCTGGCATAAATCTTTAATTTCCAAACTGCCCTCCTACGGTTTCTATCCTCCTATCTGTGCCTTCATCGCTAGCTTCCTTTCTGGTCGTTCTATAGCCGCTGTTGTAGACGGCCATCGTTCTTCTCCAAAATCTATCAACACTGGTGTTCCTCAGGGCTCTGTCCTATCACCAACTCTCTTCCTTTTATTCATCAATGATTTTCTAAGCTGTACATCTATCCCTATCCACTCATACACTGACGACTCCACCCTTCACCTTTCCATTCGGTTCCCGCAATGCCCATCTCAACAGGTACTTCAACAAACAAGGAATGAGGCTATGGCACACCTAATGTCTGACTTGGCTCGTATCTCTGACTGGGGTAAAAATAATATGGGTGTTTTTAATGCATCTAAGACTCAGTTCTTATACCTATCAACCTGACAAAATCTTCCACAGGTATACCCACTAATGTTTAATAATATTCAGCTTAATCCTGCATCATCCTTGAACATGCTTGGGGTTTCATTTACTCGGGACTTATCTTGGAAAGATCATATTACATCTCTTGTAAAATCTGCTTCCAAGAGATTGGGTGTGCTAAGCCAACTCCGCTCTTTCTTTACCCCTGCCAATTGTTGACTCTATACAGGGGTTTTATCCGTCCCTGTGTGGAGTACAACTCTCATGTGTGGGGAGGCTCCCCACATACAGCTCTTCCCAATAGGGTGGAGTCAAAGGCTTTTCGTCTCATTAACTCTCCTCTTCTCACTGACTCCCTTCAACCTCTGTCTCTTCGCCGCACTGTTGCATCTTTATCTCTTTTCTATCGCTACTTTAATGGTCACTGCTCCTCTGAACTGTCTGCTTGCATTCCTCCACCTCTACGATGGGTGCGTATCACCCGTCTGGCAGCAAACTCTCATCCCTTTTCTGTCCAACTCTCTAATGCAAGAGTTAACCGTTACTCCCAGTCTTTATTTTATGCAACAGGTTAGCTCTGGAACTGTCTCCCTCTGTCTGTATTTCCTGCTGCCTATGATCTCCAGTCTTTCAAACGCAGTGTGTCCAGGCATCTCATAATGATTGGATCTTGAATTTGGCTCTCTATTGTATTTTGTTTTTCTCTTGGAGGGAACTGTTACTGCGGGCTCATGGCGTTTGGTTCCTTCTTCCTCGCATTAAAAAAAAAAAAAAAATATTCAGATAAGTCCAGTTAAATTTTCAAAAGACTTTACATTTTAATTCTGAGAAGAAAACGAATGATTTCAACTTGATGTTTGGGGGAGGTAATGTGAAAAAGATGGATGGGAATTTTAGTGACTTGCATATATAGAAATATTCTTAGGAATACAAACAGTCTTTAGTTTGTCATAATTGATTAAGTGGAAATTTTATTCATTTGAAGCTTATTTCTCTCATTTCAGTGGTAGAATAAGACAGTATTAAGTTCTACATCCGATCCATAGCATTTAATATCGGGTGCATAAAATATTAGTGTTTATCTCTTGTTACAACTCTGCATTATCCCCTCCAAGGCCGTGGATCTTGTTTTTGAGGTGTCGATAATTGATTTTTTTTTTCTTGTCATATTGAAGAGAATGTTCAGATGCACTTGACAGTGCAAATCCCAGCTTCCTAGACCCATTCTGTGGCTTGCAATGGAGCGTGAAAATTAAAGAAATATCGGCAACCGAAATACGCCACCGAGAGATGCTGCCACACTGCAACATCACACTTGTTGTTATCATTTTTGTTACTCCACAAAATAATGTGAATGGTGCTGAAATGTTGTGTACATATTAGATATGATGATATCAAATGAGTTCAGTACCTACATATTATGTTAGGATTGGCTTGAAAAAAATTATTATGAACATTGTTTCACCTTATTGATATAAAATATGGTTATGTTAGTGTCGAGTTAATTTTTACTGTATGGTTGTGCCCATGCTTGGAAAAGAGAGTGAAAGGGTTGAATTTTCAGTCCTAAATGAGAAAATTGCCTGTCCCCCGAGGCTAGGCTCTCCCACGGGATATAAAATTGGGGGGTCAGATCTGATTAGCAATAGGGAAGTTAAGTTGCAACTTGCTGCTCCCACACCACGTGCATGGCTAAAAATAGAATCGTAATGCAGTTTCAAAACTACGAATAAGTCTAATCATTACGAATAAAGAGACAAAGCAGAAATAAATACGTTTACAGATGAGGGGAAACGTATTTTTTCCGTAATAACACGTTCACCTTTCTCTATCGTTTTACTTTGTTATTATCACAATATATATTGCTGTCTGTCTATTGCGAGTGTGGGAAAGTATATTTTCTGCCTGGGTAAGGAAAAAGGGTACAGCTGGATGTTTCCCAACACTTTACACGGTCAGAATTGCAAGACGACCTGACATTCGCACCAGGCATGAGCTGATTAGCATGAAGGGAAGGAAGTTCTTTTCATCCACGAGAGCATCACGAGAACGCAGAAAACTACCCTGCTTTGCTTGTAAAAGGCAAAGAATATGAAATTGATTCAAAACAGTGCAACAAACCTGAGCAAATAGGTAAAGATACCAAACAAAAATTATTTTTTCTGTTATTTTCATGTCTTTTTTATTTATGCCTTGGTTCATTTATAATCCTGAACAGGGTGGTTGTGTGTGTTTTACAAGAGGAAAAAGATATTTTGTCTGGGTCGAGTTAATGGGTGCAACTATGTGTGTTTAGGCATGGCCACGAGCGAAAAAATCTTACATCCAGTCGTCATGACAGCAGGTGGTGAACTGACAGATGAGGTGTGAGAGCATGAAGCGAAGGTCAGTCTGATGTCCCAGATGTTTGTTAATTTCCTGAAAGTTTTCACAGTTTTCTACAAGTTGCACTGCATCGAATGATCCAAACCAGTACAACAAACCTGAGCAAACAGGAAAAGATACAAAGACAAAAATTTATTTTTCACTTATTATCATGTCTTTTTTGTTTGTGCCTGTATTAATTCATATCATAAACAGGTGGTTGTGTGTGTTTTGCAAGTGAGATAATGGGTGTTGTTTGGGTCGAGATAATGGTTGTAGTTGTGCTTCTTTAGGCATGGCCAGGAGCGAAAAAATTGAAAATCCACTCATTACAGCAGCAGGCTCTGAACTGGTTGATGATGTGTATGGGAGTGCAGTGTAGGTCAGTCTGAAGACGTTCAGAACATTCGTTCACTTCCCAAAAATTTTTGCATTTTTTTATAGATCGTGCTCAAATGACGCCTGCGGCCATTTATTAGCTAAACGTCATTTGACGCTGTTGGCCATTAAGGGGTCAAAGACAGAGAGTAGGCAAATATAAGACACACTGAAGAGAGCCTAAGAGGACAATCTGCTTACCTGGGTCAAAAATCTGATCATCTTTAGATTTCCTGCTGTGTGTAGAAGCGTGCCTAAAGTATCATGGAATATCACCCGAGGCTAAATATCCCCATCCAACTCCTCTAAGTTGGTGAAAATCGATCTTTATTACATGTTATCGCATATGCCAGCTGGTGCCAGCGTGTCGTGGATAGCGAGGATGATGCCTGTCATCGTCTGTGAAAGAATCATATAAAATTGTGTTATTTCTTAAAACACATAACTAAAAGAGAAGTAAGAAGTCACTCACTGGCACCTTGTGTGTTGGTGGAAGGGAGGACTGGCAAGGCTACCACATATACCATCCTTTAGTGCCTGTCAAGACTAGAGATGGGAGGTATGCTGTGCACTCCTCACGACATCTCTCTCTCTTATCCTCCATCCCAGGCACTTTATTTCTTGCATTCAACATGCCCAGAAGAAAGGCATGGATAAAGAAAAAGCAATGGTTCAAAGGAGAGAGAATATTATAAACAATCCAAGGAAAAAGAGTGTGGCAACACCAAACGTGGCAACACCAGTTTCTGACCGCACCCATCTCTCCTGCACGTCACCTGCCTCTCCTATCTTACCCGACCGTCAACCTTACACTCTACCTCCCCACAGCCTTCACCTTCACATTCTAACTCACAGAGTATATCCCCACTACAACGTTCAGCATCACAGTCAAGCTTATCAGATCAGTCTGCCTCCCTGTCTACCTCACCACCACCTTCACCTTCACAGTCTACCTCACTGTCTTCTACCTCAGAGGCGCTCTCCACATCTAATTTGGCTATACAGAGAGAATACTTTTCAACCTACTGAGAGAGACCAGAGGGAGTGTTTTATCGCAAATAAAACATCACTACAAGACGTACTGAACACTGGCTGTGTGCAGGGGCTGTTACAACGATTTGTCTGTAGATGTGAGCACTTCATCAACCATTTATTGCTCTTGCTGCAACGTTTCCTGTAAATTGACAGACAAACCAATCCAACTACCTACAAGGCAAGGACGTCAATGTGAACTAAACATCAATGGAGTTTATGAGTCCCTGAACAACAACATTGGTCTTGCAGGACCGAATCGGCTATCAACTTCTCAAGGATTTCAACCATGTTCCTCCAGCAAGTTCTCCTGATTAGCAAACAACCTTTTTGAAGTCATGAAGCTGCATTACAGACAGATGATGGAGAAGGGGTACGAGGGCATCGAGACCTACTACAGGAAATATGATATCCTTTGTGACCCTACTACTGGCATGCTAGACATAACTGTTTCCTATGACGATATGTGGATGAAGCTAGGACACACTTCACACATAGGAGTAGGATTCGTCATAGAAGTTGACACTGGTGTTATCATCGATGGTGAAGTGCTCTCCAATTTTTCCCGAGTTTGTGAGAACACTGACAAGACCGCCATGACTCTTGTGTGGAGGAAGGCGTGCAAGAAGTGTCACAAAAACTTTGAGAGAATTTCAGCAGCCATGGAGAAGGAAGCAGCCTGTCGAATATGGCAGTAAAGTACTGCTATGGGACTAAAATACACTACCTTCATGGGTGACGGAGACTCCAGCACATACCTGGGGATCAAGGAACTCAAGCCATATGATGTGCCAGTGGTCAAGGAGGAGTGTGTAAACCATGTCTGCAAAAGGCTCGGGACTCGCCTTAGGAAACTGAGGAAGGAGATGTCTACTATGGAAGTATACAAGAGTGGCAAGACCTATAAGATAAGTCTATTAGAAGGGCCAGGGATGTTGACTGACAATTTAAACAACAACCTTACTCGTTACCATGGTCTGGCTGTGTGAGGAAACCTGAACAGCCCTATGTGACCATTCGGGAGATGAGGAATATCATCATGACATCATATTTTCATGACATCTCTACAGACAAGCAGCCCATGCACACACTCTGCACAGCAAGACGAGACTCCTGGTCCTTCTTCTAAAGGGCAAAGTTCAACCCAGGCCAGCCTTGCAGGACACACAGTGAGAAGCCTGGATATTTGAGTAACATCCCCAGCAATCTTCGGCACCACATTAGACAAGTGTACAATGATCTCACAGCAGAAGAACTTCTTCAGAGATGCCTGAAGCGGAGGACCCAAAACAACGAATCTCTGCATTCCAGGTTGTGGATGAAAGTCTCCAAACACAAATTTGATGGACTTCACAGAGTGAACTTTAGTTTTCAAGATGCCAGCCTTCTCACCCACCTTGGATTTGGTGCTACAGAGAGCAAATCTCTGCAACTCAAGAAAATGGAAAAAGATTCCAAACGCATAAGACAACACGCATCAGCTAAGCGTCAGGTGTCGACTTCAGGTGACTACTGCCCAGATGCCTTCTAGTGTCTCATCCTCGTGACAATGAGTGGGAGTGGTGACCCATGATACCCTTTGAATGTATTACTGGCACAACTCTAAGCTCAGTAGTTCATATGACATATTGAATTTCGGGGTTTTACCAGTAAGAGGGTACCTGGTGCCCGAATTACAACCATTAGACAAATAATAAGAAAAAAAATCGCTTCTGTAACTTAGAATGCGTTTTTCTCAAAACATAACTCTTAAACTTTGGATCCCTACTCCTCCAAAACTTTTGGACCTATAATAATCATTTAGGTCTCGTTTGCAAGGGCATGAAATGTAGATTACTGTAATACGTAATAATACTCCCAACTATTATAGTTTCAATGTTATGGACTTCTTAGTACACACACACACCAAAAAAAATGGGGTAGCGCAGGCCAAGGATATATAGCGGGCCATAACTTCAAAACCTGAAGAGTTAGA
Organism: Coenobita brevimanus; assembly: GCF_032717465.1. Lineage (NCBI taxonomy): Eukaryota > Metazoa > Arthropoda > Malacostraca > Decapoda > Coenobitidae > Coenobita > Coenobita brevimanus. The sequence continues at coordinate 19,882,667 of NC_137011.1, read as the reverse complement.
AAAAATCTGACGTATTACAAAAATCTACATCTCATTCCCTTTCAAACAAGACCTAAATGATTATTATAAGCCCAGTACTTTTGGAGGAGTAGGAATTCAAAAATGGGTAAAGAATAACTCATGATAATATAATTATTGCCTTTAATTCTATTTCTAATTGACCAGTTACAAAAAACAAGCACTCAAAAGTCTTCAATTTACATTCTGTATCTTGTGTAAAAATTTGGTTAAGCTAGGTCTATTATCAACGAAAAATCGTTAATAAGAGGATAGTCCCCCAAACATGATTCGTCGAGACTTGGAACGTAGTCTAGTGTTAGTCCCTTATTATAGCTTTGCACTGAAGATGGAAGAATGGGAATTTTAGGCAATGTTTAAAGTGAAGAATATAGTAATACTTATCTGTTCATTTAATATACACTGTTCACCTTAACTAGGTGTATTGGCATCTCCCCAGTTTGATCGCTGATCTATATATAAATATTAATAGTAAAATATAGTGCTGGTCACGAAAGTGCTGTGAACACAATGCAGGACCGTAGTCTTATCTTTGGCTGCCACCGATTTTTTTTTTTTTTTTATAAGTGTCCGACTCTGGGCATAGGCTTCACAGCCTGCTGTCAAAGCCCAGCAGTCCTCCTACATACATTACGCCTCTCCACATGTCACCACTTCGGCGCTAACACCCACCGTCCATATTGAATACGTGCTAGGGCTGTCTCATACAGGACTGGTGTACTGGTATCAGCGGGGGTATTTTTACGATATGTTGGCGGATGTTCTGGTAGATTAATAGTCTGATTATATGAAATTCAAATCCTTAAACTGTTCCCTTCCCCAACGGGGACTTGAACTCGGGTCCGTCAGGACTGCAGGCCACCTCTCTACCGATCGAGCCACCTCCTTCCCCTAATACGCGTAATATGCAGCAAAAAAGATGAATATTTCCTTCAGGTTAAAGTAAATGAATCATGGTACCATGTAATTACGACATGCATGTTGGTACTACTCCCCAGACAGCTACAAGTGGCATCAAACAAAAGATCTGGAACCTGAGGAAGGAGAATCGTATCATGCGTTTTGGTGGGTCTGAGATGTACGTCGTGGAGGCCATGCTGTTGGAGGGCAAGTCAGCCTTAATCACACTCGATGTCTACCTGAAGAAGACAATGGCATCGGAATTTACTAAGACAGGTATTATGGATGTCTCTCTCTCTCTCTCTCTCTCTCTCTCTCTCTTATCAGTGCCTCTAAATCTTTTGATATGAATCTCAGTAACTCAATTGCAGTAAACTAACAGTATACTGTAAATCATGAAAGTAAAAACTCGCTTCCTCCACTTTTAACCCACTTAAATTGGCAGGTTCTCACTTAGTTATCTAATTTACGGATAGAAGAAGTTTAATTATTTATTTATTTATTAATTTATTTATTTATTTTAATCACTGAAAACTGCTACGCTCTAAAGGTTTCCTTAGGTCTTTCGACAAAAACTTTTTACTTGTCCCCACCCCAAAGAGGCTCGGGGACGGGAATTGTTTTCACTCGGTTTGTTTGTTTGTTTGTTTGTTTTTCTCTGTCTATCTGTCTGTCTGTCTGTTAACAACGTTACACGAAAACTACAAATGCGATTTTGACTAAAATTATAGGGATGATGGGCAATTACGTACTGATCACCTAAATAAATTTTGGGCCAAACTGAGCCAAGGACCAGGCTGTAGGCCCCAAAAATGTAAAAAAAAAAAAAAAAAAGGGGGGGGAAGGGTAAAAATCGTTTTTTCTCCATAAAGTCTTTCAATTTCGTCATATCGACATGAAACCAAAACCTAAAGGTGCATCTTTCAAATCTGCGTCCTATAACATGCGTCATTACATCAGGGGGATCACCCCTAGTTGGCGGTAGGGGGGTCAGTGTTAGGTGGGTTGGGCCTAAAATTTCAAGTGGGCATAAAATCGTCAATTTTCACCCGATTTACTCTAAATACGATATGTGATATTTTTGACTAGATATCCTATTTTGTTCATACGTCAGCAATAAGATGACTGCCGGGGATGGGTTTGTCGTGTCTTGACATCGCTTCTTGTGAACACCTTGGTTTGTTAGTTTCATGAAGGATTTAGATTCTAACCTACAGGTATAGCGTGGTGTGTGTGAGACTGGTGTATAATATTAACAATCCAGTCTTAACCTTTGGTACCTCACAGGCAAGTGTGTGTTTAGCCTGGGCAATATGCGGTACATACCCGCAGTGGAGGCCATGGCGGGTCGTAAGGACAGTCCCCTCGTTCCTGCCCTCGGACGCAAGTACGCACCTTATTTTTTGTTTCCATAATGCTTAAAGGCCCAGTGAACGGACGTATGACTTATTGCACTGAGAGCCGTATTCTAGGTGGTATAATAGGCCTCATAACACCTCCTCCTCAGCGATTTATTTTGCATATTTCATCTCTCTTAGTCATGTCATTTCGCTGTATTACCTACACCATTTGCATCATTAACGTACAAGGGATACAATATGCAGAATAAAAATCTCTATGAGGTACTACGAAATCTCCAAAGCCAGTCGGAATACGATGATAAATTTTTGTAGAGGTGGATGACTGTGTTAACCAAGTGGATATGCTGCCGATAGTTCCCCCATATTATGCCATTTTAAAATACCCAGCCTTACCTTATTGTTAGATGGAAATGTGGTTCATCATGATACTGCTTATGATGATGTGAAGATGATGATGGTGTTTCTTACTTACTTATAGGGATGGGATAATGATAAACTGATGTAAAGTTCAAAACAAAAATCAAAACATTGAATCATTAGAGCGTAAGGAGTGATAGATTTGATGTTAGGCTACTCGTCGATAGTATATGAACTAGATAATACAATTCATTTACCACCATCCTTATATCCTTCTTCACCGTGCAGTCCTATGCTCTGTAACACTTCACGTCATTACAACCTACTCTTTAGCTGTTGATCTAATATTGTACAGATTCAGCTTGATTAGTTACTACTACTGTTATTATTCTATCTGTCTATCTACCTATTGCCAGACGCCTCAATCCCGTTTGGGGTGACCACAAACAAATCGCCTCCAAGTCGCCCTGTCCCCCGCCATTTCACTGCCCTGCTCCAAACTCACACCCCCCTCTCTCATATACCTCTCCACCCCATCCCTCCATCTCATCCTCGGCCTCCCCCTCCCTCTTCCCCCCTCCACCTCACTCACATACACTCTCTTCGTCAGTCTTTCACCCTCCATCCTCTCCACATGGCCAAACCACCTCAGTGTGTTCCTCATAACGCTTCCTATCACAACCACATCCACACCACAAGGCTCCTTTATATTCTCATTCGTCAGCCTGTCTTTCTATGTGACTCCAAAGGCTCATCTTAAATAACTCATTTCCACTGCTCTCACTCTTGACTTGTGTCCTTCCGACAACATCCAAGCTTCACTTCCATACGTTAGAGTTGGTATCACAATACTGTCATGTAGTAACTTTTTCATTTCCATGCTCACTTCCCTGTTTCTTATCACTGCTTTCAAAGAACCAGCAACCTTTCTTCCCTGCTGTACCCTTTCAAGCACTTCACCCTCCAAACCTCCATCCTTACTCATCATACTACCCAAATACTTAAATGTACTCATATTTTCCAATTCCTCACCATCCAACCTCGTTATACATTCACTGACTTCACCTCTCTCAAAGACCATCACTTTACTCTTCCCTACATTCACCTCTAGATTCCGTTTCTTACACACTCTCTCAAACTCATCCACCAAGCCTTGCAGCTCCCCTTCGTCTTCACTCAACAATACAGTATCATCTGCAAACAACAGTACAGGGAGTTTCCAAACACTATCCTCTCTCACCAGGGCCACTGCAACATCCACTACCCTACCTTGTACCTCTTTTATTACCCCATTCATGTACAGATTGAACAACCATGGAGACATGACACATCCCTGTTTCAACCCAACTTTCAAAGAGAAAAATTCACTTAGTTCACCATCCACACGCACTGCAGCCTTCGCACCATCGTACATACTCTTCACAGCATTCAACAACTTCCCATCTACTCCATATATTCTTAACACTTTCCACAATCCTTGTCTATCCACCTTGTCATATGCTTTCTCCAAATCCATGAAAGCCGCATACAACTTCTTTCCCTTCACTAGAAACTTTTCCACTAAAGATCTAAGAATGAATATCTGATCTACACAACCTCTTCCCTCTCTAAAGCCTCCCTGTTCTTCTCTAACTAATTCCTCTGTTCTTTCTCTAACTCTGTCAATAAGTATCCTACCATACACTTTTCCTATTATACTAAGAAGACAAATGCCCCTATGATTACCACACACTTCTTTTTCCCCTTTTCCTTTGTTGTTGTTGTTGTTGTTGTTGTTGTTATTATTATTATTATTATTATTATAATTTTTGCTACTACTACTACTACTACTACTACTACTACTACTACAACTACTACTACTACAACTACTACTACTACTTTTTTATTTCTGCATATCATTTAATATATAATTAGTTTGTCATTTACTAATAATTAATTGAACTGATAATCCTATTTACTTAAAGTCTGAAGTGAAGTAAAACATTGCTTCTTTAAGAGTTATATGGGTAGCCAATGGGTGTGGTACAATACTGTAGAGCCTTGTTTAAAGATATTGGGTCTTCAGGGGTTACATAAGAAATAAGAACATAAGAAGAGAGGATAACTGCAGTAGGCCGGTTGGCCCATGCTAGGCAGCTCCTAGAAGAGTAACTGAACCACTAGAATGAGATAGCAAAAAAGAAGGCTCTCCCCCGCCCTCCAAACCCTCCACCCGAAGCCGGCAGGAAAAAGTCGGAAAGAACACCACGCAGTACAGAAAAACTGGAGTGGACATTTTACAGGAAAGTGTGAAATGAGAATAGAGACTATCATAGTGTACCCTGAAAAGGAAAAATTATGAATTAGTATTGGTTATAAGATTTTCTTTTTACTATATCCACCCCTTATTTGTCATATGCTTATCTAGCCTAAGCTTGAAACTCTCAATGGAAGAGGCAGCAACTACTTTACTAGGTAGCTCATTCCATTCGTCTACTACTCTATTACCAAACCAGTTTCTACCTATTTCCTTACTGAAACGGAATTTTTCTAGTTTGAAACCATTATTTCTAGTTCTATCCCGTATGCTAACTTTAAGTACCTTGCTAATATCTCCCTTATTTATACCCTTCATCCACTTAAACACCTCAGTTAAGTCTCCCCTTACTCTACGCCTCTCTAGCGAATGCAGACTTAGTCTTTTCAGTCTGTCTTCATATGACAGGTTCCGGACGTCATGTATCATTTTTGTCATTCTTCTCTGTACATTTTCTAACCAGTTAATATCCATTCTATAGTAAGGACACCAAAATTGTACTGTGTAGTCTAAATGTGGCCTTACTAATGCTAGATAAAGTTTCAGTATTACTTCTGATGATCTATTGCTCACGCTTCTCGAAATAAATCCTAGGACCAAATTTACTTTATTTCTCGCATTAATACACTGTTGCCTTGGTTTATGGTCGTTCTTAACCATAACTCCTAGATCCCTCTCGCATTTCGATTTGCTAATTTCTTTGTTATCTAAGCTGTATTTAGTGTCCCTAATGGTCTTGCCTACGTTAAGTACTTTACATTTTTCAACGTTAAATTCCATTTGCCAAGTTTTAGACCATTTGGACAATGTATCGAGGTCTTTTTGTAAGTTATGGCAATCGTCAGTCGAGTTAATGATACGCCCAATTTTTGTATCGTCGGCAAATTTGCTGAAGCTGCTATTGATTCCTAGATCATTTATATATGTAATAAATAATAAGGGACCGAGTACTGAACCCTGTGGTACACAGCTAGTTACTAATTCTCAATCCGACTTAGTTCCATTTATTAATACTCTCTGCTTTCGTCCTTTCAGACAGGATTCTATCCATTTTAAGATATCGCCGTCTATACCGTGTGCTCGAACCTTACTAACTAATCTTTCGTGTGGGACCCTAGCAAAAGCTTTACTAAAGTCCAGATAAATAACATCGTAAGCTTTATCGCTATCTACTGCCTCATAGACCTCCGGGTAGAATGACAACAAGTTTGTGAGGCAGGATCGTCCTTGCCTGAATCCGTGCTGACTTTCGTTTATAAGATAAAATCTTTCTAAGTGTTCTCTAATCTTATTTGCCAAAATTGACTCTAACACATTTCCTACTATTGACGTTAGACTTATCGGACGATAATTCGACGCAGCTGATTTACCACCATTTTTAAAGATGGGCACTACGTTTGCGGTCTTCCACGCCTCTGGAACTTCTCCTGAACTTAGAGAGTCATTAAATAATGTTAAAAGTGGCTGACATAATTCCTCTTTGGTTTCTTTTATAATTTTTGCATATATATCGTCCGGAACTGGCGATTTTTGAGGTTTTAACTTATTAATTTCTTTCAATACGTCCTCCTTACTAATGGTTATTTTAGTAAGAATATTTTCCGTATTCTCATTGTAAATATTTGCTACTTGAGGAACCAGGTCTAGATTTTCCTTGGTGAATACTGATATGAAATAATTATTTAGGATGGAGCACATTTCTTTATCTTTACTGGTAATGTCACCTGATTCTGTTCTGAGTGGTCCTATCCTATCTTTATTTTTCGTACGGTACATTTGATAAAAACCCTTGGGGTTTTCTTTTGATTCACTAGCAACCTTAATTTCATAACTTCTCTTTGCTTTTCCTATCTCCCTCTTTACTTCTCTATTTAAAATCGTGTACCGGTTACGTAAGTGTTCCTCTCCGTGTTTTATTTTTCTATATATTCATTTCCTTTGGCCTATGAGATATTTTAATCTGTTTTTTTACCATCTTGGTTCTGTATTATTCGTTCTAAACGGTTTTGAAGGGATATATCTATCTTGGCCTCCGTGAATTATATTTATTAACTCGTTATACTTCTCACTGGTCGAACGTCTGCTTGCTACTGGAGCTGAGTTAATTCCCTTCACCTGGACTACATTCCCATCTACCACGTCCCCCCTCACAGACACCTGACGGACATTCCCACGTGTTTCCTGCCCCACACCTATGACCTGGGGTTCCCCACTGACCTGGCATTCTCTCAAATAGCTAATCTCCCTGTGGAATATCGTTCGAAAATAAGCTCTTAAGCCATCGAAATCTAGATGAAAATTAGGAACGGTGGAGGTATTTTCAGTGGAACAGACATCCCAAATAAATTTGAACTTAATTTCTTCATGATCGCTCTTACGAAGTCGTCCACCAACCTCTATATCACTAATGGTATTTTCTTTATTAGCTAAAACCAAATCTAGTATATTATTACCTCTGGTGGGCTCACTGATATACTGATAAAGGAAATGATCCTGTACTACCTCTAGAAATTCCTCTGACTCTGCATCTCCTGTCTGATTTCTCCAATCTATCCTTGGCAGATTAAGGTCCCCTACAATTATTACTAAGCTGGACTGTGATGCTTTCCTAATTTCCTCCCAAAGGTATTTACTATCACCTCTACTTAATTTTGGAGATCTGTAAATTGCTCCTAAGACTAATTTCTCCCTATTATTACTAATTTCAACCCAGACACTTTCTGAGTCCCTATTTACTTTATTGTTCGCTTTATTGTAACTGTTTAATGAATCCTTTACATAAATAGCTACCCCTCCCCCTTTTCTTCCCTGACGGTTTGACACAAAAATATTATAGCCCTTTATCTGATATTCTGCTAAAAATTCTCGAGTGTCTGTATTCATCCAAGTTTCACTAATAACGGCAATGTCTATTTTCTCTGTACAAAATAAAGCCCTCAGTTCATCCATATTATTACGTAAACTCCGGCTGTTTGTGTACTACACTTTCAGATTATTACTAGTATTTATGCCTCTACCTTGGGATTTACTGTTATTTATTTCATTACTAACTGGGAAAAAGCTCAATTTGAGGTGCCTGAGTGGATGTATCTACACTAATGGTTGAACTTTTGTTCTTAATTTTGCAAGTCTTGATGCATCTATCCAAACATGGTAATAATGATTTCTGAGTGTAGTTGCTGCAACTTCCTATACACCTACTTCTCAACCTCAAAAAAATCACTCCAACTCCCTATCTATCATTCCAGCTAAAACAGTAACTCCTTGCCTGCTAAGATGAGTCCCATCCCAACTATAAAAGGCACTCCGTCCATAAAACCGGTCCCAGCTGTCTATGAAAGGTATTGCATTATCTTTGCAATACCTTTCAAGGCGGCAATTAAACCCTATTGCCCTGCTCAACCACTCCCTTCCAACCCGCCACCTGGGTAAAACACTAAGTACCTACTGCAGGGGTTCCTCCCCTCTCCCTAACCTTTTCTAACATCAACTTGTACCTTTGCCACAGTACCTCACTCTTACGGCTAATAATATCATTGCCTCCTACACTGAGGCACACAGTGGGTTTGTCACCACTATCTTTCACGATATTTGAAATTTTTTCTGTCACATTAGCCACCCTGGCCCCTGGAACACACACATGTTTAGCGAGTGAAGTATACATGGCTCTCTTCAGATATCTCACCTGGGAGACTCTAACAACAGCAACATTTTTCTTACCTTTCTTGTTCTGATTATACCTTTATTGGAAGTTCTCTCACCGTCCTTCTCCTCTACTTCCCTCTCTGCCTTCCCTTCACATTCGTCCCGTGGTGCGTCGAAGACATTAGTGGTCTTAACTTCCGTTTGCTTCTTAAGAGTGAACTTCGTTGCACCCTTGTTAACTAGTGTCCAACCTTCAGCCTTCTTCTTTTTCTCCTCTAACATCAACTATTCCCTCATTTGTGACTTCTCTTGCCTGAGAATTTGTACCTCCCGCTTCAGTTCGAGAAGTTCCTCCTTTAATTCAAGGTAGTCCTTTTCAATACCTGCAGTGGGGACACATCTCTCTGCCGAGGAAGCCATTACGCACAAATTCACTCAAGGTAGCACAGCACTATCACGGGTCACTACGGGTCACCACAACGCACTAGCACAACACGTTCACGGATTACTAGCACAGCACAAACGCTGATCACTACAACACACTAACACAGCCACTATCACAGATCACTAAAACACACTAGCACAACACTACCACAGGTCTCTAGCACGGTGTAGGGGTGACAGTGGTGTGTGTGTGTGTGTGTGTGTGTGTGTGTGTGTGTGTGTTGCAGTATACAATGTGTGATGTGTGGTTGTGGTGCGATGTTGTGCAATAGGGTCATGTTTAGTGATACTAAACTTTATGGTGCAGGGGTGAGAATGGTGTGGTGTGTGGTGTTGGGACAGTGTCTGTGTTCGTGTTGCGGCAGATGATGTGTGATACGTGGTTGTGGTGTGGTGTGTTGCAGTAGAGCCTTGTTTAGTTATTTTGGGTCTTCAGGCGTTATGGTGTAGGGATGAGTGTGGTGTGGTGTGATGCGTTGAGACAGCGTATGCGTTGGTGTTCCAGCAGATTGTGTTGTGCTTGATTGTGGTGTGGTGGTGTGGTGTGGTGTGGTGCAATAGAGCTTTGTTTAATGATAATGGGTGTTTAGGCGTTATGGTCTAGGGTTGAGAGTAGTGTGGTGGGTGGTGCAGGAAGAGTTTATGGGTTGATGTTGCATCAGATGATGTGTTATGCGTGGTTGTTGTGTGGTGTGGTTCGATACAGCCTCGTTTAGTGATACTGAGTGTTTAGGCGTTATGGTGTTGCGGTGAGTGTGGTGTGGTGTGTGGAGTAGGGGCAGTGTGTGTGTTGGTGTTGCAGCAGGCGATGTGTGATGCGTAGTTGTGATGATTATGATAAGGTAAAAGCACCTTACTGTAGTTAAGTAAGGCACATTGGCTTAGCAGGGTTTAATTAGTATTGAATATAATTATAAGATAGTGATAGAAATTCTTTGAGGATTGTGTAAGTAGTTCTAGTTTGTTATATTATACAGTTTATAATAGGTCTATTGTAATGAAATTATATTAAAATTACTCTTATTACTACTGTATATATTAATAAGTGTATTTAAAACTAGGGTGCTATGACTAAATTTGTTATTATAGTAATTAGAATTACATTCATTATTTATATATTAAAACTAACATTACTATTATGGTATTTGGTGTTGGGTGGGGGCGCTCACTATCTACTCACTCGATATAGTGCTACTTTGGGTGTCTTCCCTTTCTTCTCATTCTTCTATCCTCTTCTGTCTTTCCTCCTTCACTCTTTCCTCTTCCTTCTGCCTACGGGTGATTTTACACTTCCTCTTCTGTCTTCCTTTACTTCATTTTTTCCTCTTCCTTCTGCCTATAGGTGACTATACACTGTGACAAGCCAAATGGTTTCCTGTTCACCAGGAAACCATTTGCTATTCCGTGTGGTAACTATATAACAAAATTATCGCTCCTGGTGGTTTATTGGGTAATTAAGGCGCTCCAGTCGGATTGAGCCGGTGAAAATTTATATCCAAGGGGTGGTTAGGGTTTATTGATCATGTAATGCCACTCAGGGATGAGTGAGGCTGGTCACTCTCATTTTCAATATATATATATATATATATATATATATATATATATATATATGTATATATATATATATATATATATATATATATGATATTATATAAAATATGATTTATAGGAATTTAGGAACAGTCTGTGTGTGCGTGTGTGTGTGTGTTTACATTACAGTGTCATCTATGGTGTGTGTAAGATTCTCTACGTAAATGTTTTTGTATGCCACACTTTCATACCACCTGTCCTTGCTGGTGGCTTGTATATAAGTGGTTGTTGTACTGTTAGTGGAAGTTGTCATATTTACTGCCTGCTATGGTGTTTACAAATCGTATGATTGGGTGGTGTATATGGTAATAATCTGTGATAGTATCATGCCTGTGATACAGAGTGCGTGGTAACAACTGATGTGTTAGGGAAATTGAAGTTAGTGCCCCATGGATAATGGAGTGAGGAAGAGGTATGCGACAGGCTTCCGACGTCTTGTTATTCATAGACAACTAACTACTACTACTACTACTACTACCTGTATTAGTAATTGTACTGTTACTATTTCTAGTAATAGTATTACTACTGCTACTACTACTACTACTACTACTACTTTTAATATTAGTAATAGTACTGCTACTACTTCTAGTAATAATACTGCTACTACTACTACTGCTACTACTATTATTATTCCTACTACAACTACTACTACTACTATTATTACTCCTACTACAACTACTACTACTACTACTATTACTACTACTACTACTACTACTACTACTACTACTACTGCGCTGCTGCTGCTGCTGCTGCTGTTACTATATTATTGTGTTTCATTCATTCATCATCCAATCCTACATTGCCCCATGAGCAGCGTAGGAGCCCAGGACTAGGCAAGTTGGTCCTGACATTTAAGATGAGAGTGACCAACCTCACTCATCCCTGAGTGGAATTACGTGATCGGTAAACCCCAACCACCCCACAGGCTCAATCCGATTGGAGCACCGTAATTTGTCACTAAACCACCAGGCGCCAAAATTTGGTTATATGGTTACCACCCAGCGTAGTAAATGGTTTCCTGGTGTACAGGAAACAATTAGGCTTGTCAACCACAGGCAGAAGGAAGAGGATAGAATGAAGGAAAGAAAGACAGACGAGGATGGAAGCAAAGAAGGATGGAGGAGAGGAAAGGGCAGACACCCTAGAGCAGTACCACATCGTGTGAGAGGATTGTGAGAGTCCCCACCTACCACAGTACTATATTATTATTATTATTATTATTATTATTATTATTATTATTATTTCTATTATTATTATTACTATTATTATTAAAAAACTATTTGAAATCCGACTGTACACATGTTCTTACCTGTTTTTGTCTCAGGATCGTGCAGATGACACAGTCCGGTTTGTACGACTACTGGCAGAAAAAATTCTTCCCTAATCTAACCAGCTGTCTCAACTCACCCACCAAGTTTGCCATTACCACTCCTCTGGCCATTAGGAACATCTGGGTAAGTTATAATGTGTCATCGAACTTGAAATTAGGATGTGTGTGTGTGTGTGTGTGTGTGTGTGTGTGTGTGTGTGTGTGTGTGTGTGTGTGTGTGTGTGTGTGAGAGAGAGAGAGAGAGAGAGAGAGAGAGAGTTGCTAGGATAACGTTAAACATACTGTGCATAAGGACAAAGAATTAATGAATTTCGACCAAATATTTGTAATGGTCGTGTGTGTGTGTGTGTTAAGGTATTATCAGTCGTTCAATCATATATTCAAATAATATTTGTACACCTAACAAAAACCCGAGGTATGTAGTATATAAGGACAGGGAAAAATCATATGTAATGCATGACCATATATGAAACAAGTTTTTAGTCTTAAAATAGATTATATTATATGCCTTACATTTTACTGGGACTCCGCGCCTCGCACCCCACCAAAAAATATCCAAAGTTTCTGTGTCAGATACATTGGGGGTAAGCTAAATATTTTAGCACTTTTTAAATCACATAATGGAAATGACTTATCATTCTGTAACACTGCATGTAGGTCGAAGAGGTTCGAGCCATATTAAACACGTAACAAATTTTACATATTGACTTAAAAATAGATTTTAAATACCAAAACGACTTGCATTTAGCTTGTTTTAGCGAATTCATGCAAGATTAATGGAACTTTTAATGATAAATGGTGGAGATGACTCCGGTCTAGCCAGTTTAAGTCTGCACCACCCAATTCCATCATTTTCTTCAATTGTTGTACAGACACAAATATCATCCCGATGTTTGACGAATACATACCGGAAAAGTCGAACCATCTGAAACACGCACTGGTAAAGACTGAGTTTTTATTGTATTTCGCCAGTTGTCAATTTTCTTCAGACGGACCTGGAAAGATACTTGTTTCTCTGTACTTTGCAAGCAGCGCCGAATCCATCATTCCGACCTTCAGGGCGGGTGGCTACCTCGTATCATTAATTCTTATGACCTAGCAATTACAGTATTTAATCTCCTCATTACGAAAACGTCTCTAAATAACCTCTTGCTGCCACCAGATCGCAGTTAGTTGAAAGAGAGATCCGCTTTAGACTAACGAATCTACTCAAAGCTAACTACAATCGTTACAATGTTCAAAAAGAGCAACTTCAACAGACATCATCTTACTGAGAGACTTACTGTAGAATATATGTGTATTCAATAAATCACTACTTCTTTTTTAATGTTATTCTTGCAGGGAATGTTTTTGTTGCTGGCGGGAGGTTGGATCGCCAGCTTTCTTGTGCTTTTCGTGGAAATTTACTTTCTAGTGCTTCTCCAAGGCTCTACTCCAAACGAAGACTGTATCTCATCCTAACTCATTGCTCCTCAATCGAAGAATGAACGAACAACACATACCTGTGCAGCTGGCTCAGCTAATGGCTTAAATGAATCCGGCAACGCATAATGGTATCTGTTGGCAAACGCAGTCATGCTATGCGTTTGGAAGTTTTTTTTTTTTTTTTACAAATATATAACCCTATACCTACATTAATCGTGAATTAAGTTAGTCAACTGCACCTGGTCTTAATGCAAAGGTCCTCATTCCACTGATGAGAGAATCTGACATTGATCCAAGGTGTTTCAAGGAAGCCAACACCCCACACTGAAACAAACTGATAAACTGCACATGAAATACTTGAAATACATATATGAAATAGCGATATTGAAATCAATAGGCTGACGTTACCAAAACCTATAATAAGTACACAATGTCAGTTTAGATGAACTGCAGAATTTGGCATCTGGGAATGGAAATATAACGGTATGTTTGATTATAATCGAATTAGCTGTCTGCTGTTACACTGGAAAGCAGCTATGGGTGTCCTGCAATGATAGCTTTATTAAGGCAAACACCAAATCACGACCAATGCAAAAGAAACAGTGGGTACTTCTCATAATTAGACCAAAAATTTAATTAATACAAGACACACGAAAGTAACTCTACCAAAGCAAAAAGGAAATCATAATTAAAATAGTTTCACAAAACCAAAGGGCAGACTCACACTATTTGTGATGAAAATATGAAGTACATGTGGCGCTATTATGTTAAAAAAAAATATCCCAAGAATTGTATTATGATGTCTCAGTATACTTATATATTACTGTATTCCACACTATCTGTGACACTATTAAAGACAAAGTACATTATTAATAATAAATATGTATTATTATCCCGAAACAGAGACATTTACATCAGAAAAGTGCTCAAACATATCCGGTGCAGAAGTATTCATACATTCACAGTCACATTCTGTGTGTGTGTGTGTGTGTGTGTGTGTGTGTGTGTGTGTGTGTGTGTGTGTGTGTTTTGGGTTTGGATAAACTTTTTTATTTCTGATGAGAGGTTATCAATACTTTACATCACTTAACTATCCATAAAAAAGTGTACTGAGTTAATGTGTTTGACAGTATCAGTTAGCCAAAAGTAAGATTAAGATTCGTAAAAATACCACCGAATATTTTCTTTCCGTCATTATTTCTACACAGTATCAATTGATTCAGCACAATCTCGAAAGTTTCCTTCACACACATATTAACAGCCTACATACTACTCAAAAATACTCAGTTTCTTGACATCGTATAGTCTAGATAAAGTTACAAGTAGAACATTAATGTACAGTGGGTCATAGATAATTAATCGCAGAATGAAAGGAGCCCTGTACGAAAGTGTGGATATGTTGGTATACAATAAATACAGAGTCCCTGGGCTGACTGACTCACTGGCCAGCTGATCCTGCGCGGCTGACTATCTCAGTCTCCACTGCCTGATCATCCTCTCTCCGCTAGTAAGTCTTGACAGTGCGGCGCCGTGCTGGTGTGGCTTACGATGTTAGTGTTGTGCTGGTGTAGCTGACGGTGTTAGTGTGGTGTTGGTGTTGCTGAAGGTGTTACTGTGGTGCTGATGTGGCTGACTGTGTTAGTACTGTGTCATTTCGATATCGTTTATAATAAGTGTATAGACATGGCTGAACGTGATAAGGTTGTTTCTGCTGAGAAGCTTTTAGGTTTGGGTCTCGAGGAATGAATGTGTTCCTCAGAACAGTCTGATAATAACTAACTACAGTATATTGTAGAGACATTTCAAAGCCAGATGGAAGTACTGAACAGATAATTGTCAGCATGTGCGTCTGATTCTCTGAGATGATGCTAATACTGTATGTATATTCTAAAGAAACATGGCCTCGTTTGAAGATGTTTACAAACAATTCTGAAAATTATACTGACTGAAAGTACACTTCCCATTGTTGAGCTTTGTTACCTCCGACAGGGAGGTTATGGTTTTACAGGCGTTTGTTTGTTTGTCTGTTAGCAACTTTACTGAAAAAGTAACGATCAGTTTTTGATTAAATTTTGTGGATGGGTGGGCCATGGGCCAAGGAATAAAATACTTATATTTGAGGGCGGATCCAGATCCAGATCTGAAGTATCCAGCACAATATGTCCAAAAATTCTTAATGAATCTCTATGAAACACTGTGGAAAGGTGAGCCATGGACCAAGAAAGAATTTATTAAATTTTGGGACTGATTTGGATCCGGATCCAGAGCCTATATCTACGGATCCGGATCCGGAGGCAATGGCATTGGCGGAGGTATGATCTGACTGCTTTCTAGCTAGTTTATATTTTTACAACCACGTTTGCGGAGCGAGAGAGGTGTTATGCTTTGAGCAGTGTGTGTGTGTGTGTGTGTGTGTGTGTGTGTGTGTGTGTGTGTGTGTGTGTAAGAAAATTACCGAGTTTTATCCGATTTTAACCAAACTTGGAGGAAGGCTGAGGGTTAGCCAATGGGTAAACGGACTGGTGTTGAGAACAATAGATTAAAGGACAAGGTAAAGGGCAGGGTCAAACCTGACCTAGCAAAACCAATTTAAATATTTTCATCCAAAACTGACCAATGTTTGAAGAAAGGCTGAGGATAAGGCAAGAATGGAGTGACTGAATCGTGAACACATTCAGTCAAAAGTCAGGGTCACAGGTAAAGGTCATATTTCGACCTGCTAAAATATTTCTTAGCAAAATAAAAAATTTATCCGATTTTAACCAAGCTAGATGAAACGATAGAGAGGCAACCACGGAGTAAAGATACTGCTTTTTTTTTTAGAATAACAGATAAAAGTTGAAGATCACAGGGCATGGACAGCTTAAACAGTTTTTTATCATATTTAGAACAAACATTGTGGAAAGGTTGATGATACGGCAACAATAGAGTATGCAAGTTTGAGGACAATCGCAGGTCAACGTCACAGGAAAAAGTCCAAAAACCAAGGTAACAGGGTAAGGTCAACTCAAACATTTTGGTTTAAGTGTACCAACCATGGTGGAGGGATTTAGGATGAGAGAAGAATGAAGGAATTCTGTAATGGGAACAATCAGTCAAAAGTCAAGGTCACAGGACCAGGTCATAGTCTGACCCATGTGTGTGTAAGAGAATAACTAAAACCTTACATCAGTTGAAAGGCGCATTTGTTTCACACTCTGAGAGCTCCTTTCGGTTCGTATTTATGTGTAAAATAATTATGAGGAAGGTGATTTTTGAACGAACATGGGTACTTAACTAGTATTAGTACAGCATTTTTTTTTTTGCATATGTATTTTTATGCACCAGAATCTGAGCATATAATTCCCTAAAACCCAGCAGTCCTCAAATGCATCCTAAGCATATGGCCGATACACCTTACCATTATATCTGTATATCCAGTTTGGACACAAACCTATAATTTCAAGGTCTCATTTATTATGGACCTACCCCTTCAGAGAGATGTGGCAGAATAATCAGAATAAACAACGCTGATACATTTCAACAAGTAACCTGCAGCACCAACTGATTCAATTCGTATAAGACATCAATCGCAATAATACAGTATTTTGAGGTGTAACAATAACAGTAAAGACGTCGTTCGTAAGATAGGCCTCAAGGTTTGAATGTTTTTTCAACAAATCAAAAGGACCTATAATTTACTGTAATTTAAGCATTATTTCAGTCAGCATTTGCAATATAGCAAACAGAAAATAATCACACACACACACACACAGTGGGAGTCACAGATAGCAGACGTGCCACCTCGGCGCTCTGAACCAGCACGGCCAGTGGCATTACCTAAATTAGTATCTTTATAAGAGTCAAGCTCTGTACCAGGTTAGACTAAATTATTTTTCATTATTAAAAGAAAAAAAAATAATAAGAAGTTTAAACAAAACTTGTTCAAACAGAAAAGAGAACCAAGAGGCGAAAGAATGCGTTCAGTCAGCTGAGGTTTGTTTAGACTACAACTGCATGGGGTATGTAAGTACACGTACTCTGTGCTTTTTAGTATTGCAAAATGGACACATACTTTAGTAAAGCAAATTTGGAAAAGAAAAGGTATAAAGGTAGAAAGCAAGATGATGATTTCTACCAAGAACTGGTTGGAGACGCACAATAGACTGGTTGAACGTGTACACAAACTAGAAATGGCTTTCAAAAATGAAATTGATTAAATAAAGAAGCAGATGCACTTGCAACAGGAAGAAATAGAAAAACTAGGAAGGGAGGCCAACAAGAAAGACACAACCATCAGTGAACTAACAGTGGAATTGAGTACACTTAGGAAGAAAATGAGTGAAATGGCAAGTACAGTAGTCAGTCACGAGAGTGTTATGGAAGAGTTCAAAAATGATACGGAGACAATTAGGCAAGTAAGCAGTCTGATAGACCAAAGCAGTGATATTGAGGAGAAGATAACACAGGTGAATGAAGCTGTGCAAAGCTACAAAAATGATGTGGAAACCACGTATGCTGATGTAACGGTCGTATTTTTATCCCACTGTTGTGGTTCTGTTTACATTACTCGTTGATAATACAAATGGTACTCAACTTAGTCTCCCCTCAATGACTGATAAAGTATTCACTTAAGAAAAAAAAAAAAAAGGGGGGGGGAAGTAACTTCGACTTTGAATGATAAAGGTTAATTGCTTAAAGGTTATTTTTTTGGTAGCGTTTGTATCTTTGGCCGAGTCGAGAATAAGTCAGTACCACGTGTGTTAGTCGTTCCCAAAGCGGAGGAATCTTGAACTGGAAGGGGAGTGAGTCATGCGTGAGAGACATAATTCCCTTGGTTGGGTATCAAAATTGCATATACTTTACTCTACACTAATAATTCTATACTTGTTAATCAGCAGACATTTTTGAATTTCATGACCTTTAATAATAAGTAAAAGAGTTGTAAATTAAGTAATAGTTTGGGCGAAAGTAATACAGTACTGTTACCAAGCGAAACAATTTGAATATTTAACAGTGACTCCTGAGTTCATCACATTACATTCTCTGTTATCAGTTATTCTTGGGCTCGTCAATAGCCTCAAGACTGGGACATTTAATGACATGAACTGTCTTTTCGGGCTGGCATAGCCTCGAACCAAAAATATTCACTCTTGTTCTATTTCGTCGGGGCAGTCTAAACTCATCACACAATTCACTAATAATTCATAATCACTCGGGCTTGTTTAGCCTCGAGGAACAACTCAAAATCACATTTCCTTACAACCACTAAATTCACTTCAACACTCCCAATATTCCTAACCTATTAATAAAAGAGAAAACGGTTGATGAGCTTGAATTCGCCTTTCCGTTACATGATCACATTAACTTTCAAAATTCTGTACCTTATCTACTATAAAAAAAAAGGTTTACCTGATTGATTCATAATTCAATTTCTACTACATTCAGTTTATAAAACTATTCATGGGTAGTGTAAGTGTGTGTGTACATCAAGTCTATGGGCAATATCACATGATGGCCTCGTGCACGCCCCCCAAAGTCACGGTGTCTGTGAACTGAATCAACGTCTGTTATACGCAACGTCTGGATAGCCAATCTCTACGTTAAGCTTTTAACAACATTACTTCATATTGTTCACGACAAGCAAGAATTAAAACAAGCAAGGGGGGGAGAAAGGAGGAATGTGTACAGCTCACCTGAATCAACGTCTGTTAGCCGCAACGTCTGGATAGCCAATGTGGCTTATCGGGCACGTAGGGACACTACTGCTAGATCAAATGAGATTGTGTTTTTGTGATATGGTGGGTTTTAATTCTCTTCACTATTTATTTAGTAGAGTAAACATGACGTTAGGACTTTTGATTGCATTGGGGAAAATTTGAGATTCATTCCTTACTGCATTTAAATACTGAATTTACTGCCATCCCGCCTTGAGTTTGGGGTAGCTTATGCCATCTAGTGACGGCTAAGGCAAGCGGGACTATTTGGTCATCACAAATTACATCATCTTTGCCTTATTTGACTATTAATTACACATATTTGGATTCTAGCAGCTTCATTAGTAAGCATTTCCCAACAATGATACGGAAAGAATTGCATACCCATTATTATTCTGTTTTAGGTTTAAACTTGGCGCCCGGCAACGACGCACCACAAGCAAGGGGGGGATGTTGCCCGCATCTGTTATTCGTTAACAATCAGTTGGGGGGAACTCCCATAGCTCAACACTTCCAGTTACACTACCTATGCATAGATACAGAGATATATACATATAAAAATAATGTTGTCCCTACATGAATCATTAACACATGAACTACCTCTTAGAACAGGAGCCTTATAGACTAGTATTCAGATTACACTCTATCTAACTTAGAAATTACAGTACCTCTAAACATATACATGAATACTAAATTTGTGGCAATACACTGAAATGGTGAAAGTAAAGAAAGACTTAGAAACAAGGGTGGAGGAAAAAAGCATTAAACAGGAAGTGAAAAGAATAATCCAAAACATTCCAAAGTTAGTCAGAGATTCAGTAGATATAAACAAATCTACAGTAATCACTGGTACAGAAGAGGAAGAAGTACAAAACAAGATCACAAGAGACAAAAAGGAGATAGCAAATGTAATGAGCTTACTGAAAGAAGTATCATAGGAAATCTGTAGTAAAGACATAGAGGAACACAAAAGGTTAGGGAAATATGAGAAAAGCAAGACAAGACCTCTAAAGGTGACTGTCCAGAGTGTAAACACTGTGGAGGAGATACTAAAAAATGCAAGGAATCTTATGGAAAAAAAAGGAGTTCAAAAATGTATGGATAAAAAGATGCCTAACACAAGAGGAACTGGAATTACTGAAAGAGAAGAGGGAGGAAGCAAAAACAAAAAATAAGGGAAGATCAGAAGAGGAGAAGAAGAATTTTTTTTTTTTTACAAAGTAATAGGATTACAGGTACGAAAGTGGTACATAAACAGGATGGAATAAAAAAGAGGAAGGTAGTAAAACCATGTCATGACAAGTATATAAACAAGATGATAAAGTTGATGTACTCAAATGTGGATGGAATGGTATCTAAATTACTAGAGATGAATGATTATGTCAGAGAAAATGAACCACAAGTAATATGCCTAACTGAAACAAAATTAACACCAAGGATATCCAATGACATACTAAACTTAGAGGAATACAATATATGGAGAAGAGACAGAAATTAAAAAAAAGAGGATGAATTATAATATTAACAAAGAAAAATCTAAAAGTCAATGAAATAAAACTAGATATACCATCACAAGTAGATCTGATTGCAGTAGAGATCAACACATCTGAAGGGAAAGTATTTGTAGCCAATTTGTACATGCCACCCAGATCAAACACATGGGAAAAAGACGAATATGAGGACCTGGCAGAGAGTACAATTCAGAGTTTAAGATCATTAGGCTACTACATAAAATGGAAGAGAAATCGGAAAGAATTATACTAACTGGAGATTTTAATACAAATATAAATTGGAATACTCTAGATATAATTAGCCAAGAAAGCTGTTGGGACCAAAAGCTCCTGGTTCTCCTGCAAGAGCTTTTCCTAACGCAACATGTGAGGGAAACCATCAGAAAAAGAAAACTCGATGTACCTTCAGCGCTAGATCTAATATTTACTAGGCAAGAAAATGATATTGACAGTGTAATATATCACCCTCCACTCGGCAAAAGCGATCATGCAGTACTAAATTACAACTTCAGGATAGCATATGACATAGTTAACAGCAATGAAAGTTAAAAAAAGAGCCTAAACTATAAAAAGGGAAATTATCAAGACCTAAAGAAGTATTTCTTAGAAGTTGATTGGGAAAATGAGCTTAGAGGACAAGATTTAAATGCTGTATATAAAAAATTCTGTGAATTTTATGAAATAGGAGTCCAGAAGTACATCCCACAGCACAAAGAAGCAGATAAGAAAATACAGAAATGGTTCAATACAGAATGTAAAAAATCAAAAGAAAGAAGAGATTTGTTGTGGAATAGATACAGAAGATACAATAGTGAAAGGGGGTATAATGATTACAAACAGGCAAGAAACGATTATACAAGAATAACGAGGGAAGCCCAAAAACAGTTTGAGAAGGATATAATAAATAAAAGTATTGATCAACCAAAGCTGTTTTACAGCTACATCAGAAGCAAAACCAAAGTAAAAGATAAAATACAATCCATTACGGACGAGGGAAACACTTATACGCAAGAGAAAGATATTTATGAAGCACTAAATAAGAATTTCTAATTAGTTTTTACAAAAGAAAAAAATTTTGAAAGGAACTATGTGGAATATGCATGTCCACACATACTACCAGACATACAAATAGCAGAAAAAGTAATACAGGAGGAGTTAAGTAAATTAGACAGAGGAAAAGCAAGTGGTCCTGATGAAATTTCATGTTGGGTACTACGAGAATGTGCAAAGGAGTTAAGTAAACCATTATCTTTAATTTTCAAGAAATCCTTGAGTCAAGGTAAACTACCTGATATTTGGAAGAAAGCATATATTGTCCCCTTATTCAAGAAAGGAAATAGACAAAATCCACTCAACTACCGACCAGTATCAATGACCAGTGTTGTAAGCAAGGTATTAGAAAAGCTTATTAGAAAAGCTTGGGTAAATCATCTAGAACACAGTATGATAACAGAAAGACAGTTTGGTTTCAGAAAAGGAAAATCATGTGTTACTAATCTGTTGAGCTACTATAACAGAGTAACAAACACAATACAGGAAAGAGAAGGATGGGTGGACAGTATCTATTTAGATTTCAAGAAAGCTTTTGACACAGTACCACACCAAAGACTTTTATGGAAACTGTACCATCAAGGAAGAATTCGAGGCAAACTGTTTTGTTGGATGCAAGATTTTCTCATAAAAAGAGAAATGAGAACAATACTAAGAGGAAACTACTCATAATGGAAAGAAGTGACTAGTGGAGTACCACAGGGTTCAGTGCTGGCACCAATCATGTTTTTAGTGTATATAAATGATATAAACAGTAACACTGGAAATGAGAGCTATCTGAATATGTTTGCAGATGATGCAAAAATACAAAGGAGAATTACTAACACAGACTCTTGTAAAGAGCTACAAGAAGAATTAAATAAACTTCAAGAATGGAGTAATACATGGCAAATGGAATTCAATGTGGACACGTGTCATGGAATCAAGTTTGGTAAAAGTGGAAAAAGACCTGATTGGGATTATAAGTTAGGAAATAAAACCCTACACACATCAGAAAGAGAGAA
Organism: Coenobita brevimanus; assembly: GCF_032717465.1. NCBI lineage: Eukaryota > Metazoa > Arthropoda > Malacostraca > Decapoda > Coenobitidae > Coenobita > Coenobita brevimanus. The sequence continues at coordinate 19,860,040 of NC_137011.1, read as the reverse complement.
GGACCTAGGTGTGATTGTCAATAACAAACTATCTCCGGCTGACCACATCAGCGAGAAGGTACGGAACATGTATACACTGCTTGCAAATATGAGAATAGCATTCACATACATAAATGAAGACATGCTAAGAAGGATAATAACATCATTCATTAGACCAACCCTGGAATATGCATCAGTAGTCTGGAGTCCTCATCTCAAAAAACACATAAACAAGATAGAAAAAGTTCAAAGGGACGCTACAAGATGGATACCAAGCTTAAGGAACCTAAGCTACGAAGAAAGACTAAATAAATTGAATCTACCAACACTACAGGAGCGAAGGAAAAGAGGTGATATGATAATGCTATATAAGTGCATATCAGGGAAGGAGAAAATAGACATAAATGATTACTTAACATATAGAGAAGCATCAGCAAGAGGACACTGCAAAAAACTGCATAAGAAGAGAGTTGATAAAGACGTAAGGAAATTCAGTTTCCCAAACAGAGCAATTGATCAATGGAATGCACTACCGAATGAAATAGTGTGTGCCAAAACAATTCACAAATTTAAGGATATGTTCGATAAATATGGTTTAAGACACGGGACAGTACGAGCTTGACTCCTTCCTGTAAAGATACAATTAGGTAAGAACACACACACACACACACACACACACACACACACACACACAATAGTTTAAGAATAAGAACCAAAATTTTGCCCTTAAATAAAAGAAGTAACTGTGTTGTATCCACCTTTTTGTCTATATTTCTAACATATAGTGACTTCAGGCTACCAAAAGCATTTCCTGAGCTCACACACAAACTCCGTGATATAAATACTTATTGAATTACAGGTACAAACTAACGTTCATCGAAACAAGATTAAAGATAGACGAAAGCGATTTTTTTCTGAACTTACAAAACACTGCAAAGTGTGCAGAAAAATCTTCTTTATATAGATCAGCTGGTGATTCCTGTGTGACACACTAATATGTAGTTATTTCGGCTATTAGCAACTGAAAAATGTTGTACCTGTATAGCGTTTTCCTTATTCCCACATTTCTGCAAAAGGCATATTATTTTAACGAAATTTTTCCATGCCAAATTTTTATCATTCAAAAATTTTGAAACCAGATTCTCTTGTTATTAATTTCTCTTTATGAAAGGTCAATCAGAGCTGTTTATTGGGTGGTGTATCACTGATTAGAATAACATAAAGTCTAAGAAAATGATTCTTAGTGCAGTGTCAAAGATTATAATAATAGACGTCTGGCGATGACGTACTCGACAAAACGTAAGTTAAGATAATAAATAACTGTGGATAATAGGAATAAATTAGCATTTAGTAATTTTCCAAACAATGGTAAGTCCTAGCTATCGAAAGCCAGATGCCTTCCTCCCAGAAGGGGTGACCACGAATAAATAACCTCTATGTCGCCCTGTCCCCACCATCAGGTTGTTCTCCTTCCCTCCACATCCAGGTTGCCCTCCTTCCACCTTACACAACTGTCACTCAATACATGTTATACGTTATAATATTTAAATCTAGTTATTTTTACCTACTTCCATTGGGCCAGGTGAAAAACATGGCAGACAGGCCATCGTACAGGAAAACCGAGATGGCAGAACGCGAGCAATTTGTATTACTGTGGGCGGAGGGTCTGTCACTAAGAGCAATAGCAGAGCAGACCGGCACCAGCGCCACCACCGTGGGCAGGTGGGCAGAGACGCCAAGTCAGCATTCTGGGACCAGATTTTGAGATATACAATCAAATATATTTAGCAAGAAAAATTTGATACTTTTTTCTAATATTAGAGAGGTCCAGTATACACACACACACACACACACACACACACACACACATATATATATATATATATATATATATATATATATATATATATATATATATATATATATATATATTAGCTTTTGCATTGACCTAGATATCCTATCAATACTGTTAATTTTTCATTTGGTGCCTTCTGCCGATTTTGCTTGTGCTCATGTTAAAACCAGTATTCTATATCTAGGCCACATTCTAATTACTTTGTACTTTTTCTAATAATACTATGAAATACTTTTAATCTAATGCCTGTTGCCATCATGTTTAGAATATTTATGAATCTGGCTTGGCCTCTCTGCAGGTGGGTGAGGCGGTGGAGGCGGGAAGGTGACTTACGTTCCAGAAAGTACAGAGATAAACAATACCGTCCGGTGATGGCGCCAACGCTGACTTCTTCTTTACACACGCATAGTGTTTATGGCATGAAGCTGCATACGTCACAAATATCATCTTACAGAAAATTCTTGCTCTGTGCGCAATATTTATGTCAGTATCAGCAGGAATGTGCATACAGTATAAGACAGCAGCAGCTTCTTTAAAATCGTAACTTCACAGACAAGAACTTGCTTGATAATCTGTACAATTTCTTGTTTTCTGTAAACATGTACTATTTTGAGCTTGGTCAATAGAATGAATATTTATTGAGGAATTCATTCTTGTTTTTGTAAAACATGTTGTGAAACTTGCACTCACGGATAAAATAGGCATCTCTGGTTTAATTTGTATCAAAGAGTGTAAGGTGCACCGACGCCAAAAGGATGTGTATTGTATTAGCAATTGAATACAGATTGGAAAAACAGATTTCTATCACTGAAAGACTAATGACATTTAGAAGCAAGCTCAGTGGAATAGTTTAGGTCACAACGAGTACTCTCTCTCTCACGATTGGTAAGTTGCAAAATTAAAAATGATAAAACCTTTGTAAGAGGGTAACACTGAGTTACTCTGAAAATGATAAATATATTATAGCTACTAATAAAAATACTCTAAAACTGAAATAGCATTTAATACCTGCAATGTTGGACTGTAATGAATGCCTAATTCTAAAACCCCACACCCATTGACCCACGATCCCCTCGACTAAAAACCTGTTAATCACTTACCAGAAAATTTTTAAAGTAAAAGCCACTACTTAGTCTAGAGGACTGACAAACAGTCTGGCAGTCATGTAATCATACAGAATTCTTTAACTCAAGCCTATCTAAGTTTTTTGTTTTTATACAAGTTGATGAAGGTTCTCGGAATCAAAAGAACTCTTTCAACAGCAGGCTCGGTATATCTATCTATCTATCTATCTATCTATCTATATATATATATATATATATAAACTTTGGGAATGTTCATTCAGCCATGTACTACTTTGGCGGACACAAGGAGTGCTGTGGTTGAACAAGGGTCGGTTGCTATAAAGTATGCTTGCACCAGTCGGCTTGCGTGAGCCTGTTACACTTGGTTCACAGACTACACACACATCCAAAGCCACTACAACGCTACAAGTACATTTACAAGCACTTCTCACCCTACATACAGTCTCTACCAGACAGCCTAAGCCACTTGGTAGGGAGGCATTGTCTGTATCGTCCCAACTTCGGTCGGGATAGGCCGGGTCTGCAGTGGATACTCAAACGGCTGATGATATATATATATATATATATATATATATATATATATATATATATATATATATATATATATATATATATATATATATATATATATATATATATATATATATTGCCAGACGCCTTAATCTCGTTTGAGGTGGCCACAAACAAATCGCCTCCACGTTGCCCTGTCCCCCGCCATTTCACTGCCCTGCTCCCAACTCACACCCCCCTCTCTCATATACCTCTCCACCCCATCCCTCCATCTCATCCTCAGCCTCCCCTCCCTCTTCCCCCCTCACTCACATACAATCTCTTCGTCAGTCTTCCACCTTCCATCCTCTTCATATATATATATATATATATATATATATATATATATATATATATATATATATATATATATATATCCAGGCCAGGATCCTACTGCCACCTGAGGCGTCCCCAGGTGCCGGGTAGGGGAAAGTCTTGTAGATATACAAGATACTCTCTTCTCATGGTCTTCCCTCTGTTCATTCTTATATGAGATGTTTATTTCGTCTGGTGTTACATCTGGTATTTTACTTGTGTCAACTGGAGAGTTAGCTATTGGTACATTTGTCTCTAATGCATACAGTTCTTCGAAAAATTCCTCAACTCTCTTCACCATCCCATCTCTGTATTTAACCCATCCCATCCCGGATGATTTCTCACCAATGAACCCCCCCCCCACAACCCCGGTAGATTTCCGAAAAAGAAAAAAGGCTCAAACCTCCGCATTTAAAGAGAAACATTGGAAAATACCAAAAAAGAGTGCTTACCTGAGCTTATAAGTGCACTGTACAGGTGTCCTTCCGAACACATGGTACCGTCTTCTCTGGGCGAGCGCTGCTGCTGTCACGTTTTATATGGTGGGAGTAACTATTGCAAACCACTCACAATATGTATGTATTTGTTCATTTGATACGAATTTATATGTAGTACAAGAATATATTGGTTTTCACTCAATAATATAGGCGATATAACCGTTGTCTCACCCACCGAACACATCAACATACTGCACCTTCCTTGGCAATGGTACTTCCTCATCACTGCTGTTTGTTTCTCCTCCCGCGCCACGTAATCTTTGTCCTCCACATCGTCATCGATTGGGGAATCACTCTCACCTGTGAAGGCATCGAGGGCAGCTCGGATTTTGTCGTCGGAGAGACTGCGGTGCAACATGTCTTTTCTGGCCAGGTCACTGCTAACAGGTGAGTTATCAAGACAATGGTGTGCGGGATTCATGCGGGGTCAGGAAGTGTCGCGCCTGATGGCTGGTAGAGGAAGGTCTCCCACATATGCCTACCAAAACTCACCTGCAAAACTTGAAAAATGTGCTAATGACGGACCTTGCAATTGCAGAATGTACCGGTATGTAGGCAGGTCTCAACGTGGAAAAAAGTTGTGACGTACCCATACATCATCAAGACGCAACGGGTTAACGACTTAATCGCTTTTGTCTTTCAGTTATATACTGTATTTTGTTGCTTTCCAAGTGCAACTTTACTTCAGTCCTGTTTCAGACTTTTTCCTTTTATGATGGTTTGTTTGATCTGATAAATGTTTCTCTTTTTCTTTGGTTGTATTAGCTTTCCCTACTACCTCCACTGATTCTTTTGGTACTTTTGTTAGTCTATCATTCAACTTATTGTCACACTCAGCATAACATAGAGCCTGAAATCTTCTTATTTCTAACTGAAAGGCTGTGTTGTTTTCACATACTTTTATTGGGCACAGCTTTATTTGTAATCAGCTTCTTCCTTTCACTTCTGAAATTGAAACTGGCTGTGCAACTCACTGTGCTATGGACACTTCCTGTATTTACTTTGTTGATAACAGGCACATTTATGGTCAACTTCTCTGCCACAATGAAGTTGATTTCAGTCTTTGTTTCTCCATTTGGACTTTTCCAGGTCCATTTTTTCCCTGTCCTTTTGTGAAAGAAAGTTTACCGTATTCCCATGTTATACATTTCAGCAAAATTTGCTGCCATTTCACCTCCCGCTACGAATTTTCTCATACATGCTGCATTTACCAATTTGCCAACTTTTGAGTTGAAAATCCAAGGATTATAGTATTTCTGGACTTTTCTTCCATAATCTGGGAGATGTCGTCATAGAAAGTTTCTATTTCTTCATCAGTGCTTTGAGAAGTCGGTGCTCCTACTTGTGTTGCTTTCAGGGTGTTTATTTTGCTTAGTCTAATTACAATCCTTGCTTCTCTGTCAGATATACTGATGAATTTAACAATGTTCTCTGCAAGATATCTGATAATTAAAAATTTTACACCATTAACTCTTTCGTTTTGCCTTCCTCTGTAGTTAAACAGGTGGTTGCTGTCTTGGAGCTGAATTAATTTCTCTTCTTTTCTGTGGATCTCACTCAGACCTACAATATCCGAACTACTGTTTTCTAATTCAGTCATGAAAGTATCAATTTTGTACTCATCTGCAAGGCTTCTTACATTATACATGTATATCTTCATGGATTTCAGTTTGTGTAATTTCCGGTCTCTGAATTGCCAGGACAGTGCCTACCATTTTCGGTGGCACACTGCCCATAAACATAGGAGGCAGTGCAGTTGGACCTTTAGTAGACAATGATCCTACAGGAACGCCCGTGAAATCATTAACTGTAGAGTTCAAGTTTGGCTGGTTGGACTGTGGCAAATAATCTCACCTGCCTGCCACACAGTTTCTGGTGAGATGCAATTTTTGTGCCACTTTATTCAGTATATTTGTTGGAGCCCGATATATCTACAGGGGGTCCCATGGTCCGTGTCGAATAAGATGGAACAGTAGCAGATTTATTGTCGGATGTAGGAGTAGAAGTACTAAACAGGCTCGCCCATTTATTTACTCCGTATATAAAGAAAAAGAAGATTCCAAAAGCAGGGTGAAATGCAACAGATATTTTACTTTACAAAGAGGCAAGATCTTAGTAACTATCGACCCATCAGCTTATTACCATATATTTATAAACTCATCACTGAAATACTTTCGAACAGAATAACAACAAATTGAGAAGAAAACAAACTCGTGAGCAGGCAGGATTCCGAAGTGGGTATTCGACTCCTGATGATCTGCATACAGTGAATCAGCCAACTGAGGAAATTTCAGAATGTAACTGAGGGCCTCAGTTCCATAACGTTGTAAGCACCACTGCCGGGGCATCTGGACCTATGGCTACTGGCGGCCGCCCCAAGTGTAGCACTATCTTCCCACCAGCAGATATGGGTAAATGCTGACAAGAAAAGTGGTCAAAAATCAATAATAACTAAATAGATTTTCTGTCTCACTCATATGGGGAAGGAAGCTCAAGCCAGAGTTATTAATTTCCATACAGCTGTAAGTCTCTTTCTGCCCCTTTTAAATTCCCGCTCAGCAAATAATGGTGGGAGATGGTAAACACACACTCCCCGTGAGCCAATGGGAATGACCAGCCAATGCACTAGCTCCCATCTCCAGTCCCACCAAATTTTATCCCGAAGTTAGAATGTGACGAAGTAATTTCGAATTATTTTCTTCAAAGCAGAGCATGTTACTATTAATGGCTGACGTTAGTGGTAGCTAACACCGTTATCATCCACTGTCCTGTTAATTATAACATTAACATTGTTCTTGACAACATTAATATTTTTTTTATTGTTCTGAAGAATTTATCTTTTATTCTCAGTGTCATGTAACTAATGTACCTATTATCAGCTTAGAAAATTACCAATACTTACCAGTTCCAGTTGGAACACTCCATTATAATTTATCGCATTATAATGGTAGTCATTATTCATAAACATTACCGTGTCATCCACTAACATTCGCACTGATCAGTTATTTCTATGACACAATGATTTTGAACACTCAGTGGTTTACTGTACCATAATTCATGATATATGAGTGCAATCTGTAGTGAGAATCATAAAAAACGACATGTAAGTTTAAAAAAATATATATAAAAAAATGTAAAAGGGGGGAGTTTTCTCGTCATTGGTGGAGTTATTACAAATTAAAAGTGATGATTTTACCACGGAAAAAAATATATATATATATATATATATATATATATATATATATATATATATATATATATATATATATATATATATATATATATAAAGGCAAAGGCTATCAAATAAAACAAATCCGAGTGTAATAGGTTTATTAGTCCTGGAGCAACAAACGAAAAACTTTGACTGCATTTTCTCTCTTTTTTTTTTTCGGTGGTGAAAGTGAGGCTTATTTTATTATTATTATTATTATTTATTTTTTACTAATAGGCTTTCAACTCAGTCGAACACATAGGAATTATACATGCATTGCAGCCATAAGGAGTAAACGAGACCATTGCAAAACTGCTCGAAAGCTTGTATAAGGAGAGAAGTGCTACAGTTAAATTTCATATAGACTCAGAAAAAATGAAGACTGAAAACGAAGCGCGTCAGGGAGATACAATTTCACTAAAATTATTTACAGCATGGCTAGAAAGTATTATCAGAAAGCTAGACTGGAAGAACACAGTAAACATAGATGGAGAAAACCTAAACCATTTAAGATTTCAAGATGCCATTGCCTTAATCTCAGAAACAGCAGAGGCATTGCAATAAATGTTAAATGACCTAAATAGAGAAAGTCTCAAAGCAGGGCTAAAGATGAACTGGAGTAAAACTAATGTTTAATCTAAATACACCAAAGAGAATCATAAGAATAAGCAAAGAAATTCTTGAAGAAATCACGGGGCACCATAACTTGGAACAAATACTTAAACTAAAGAACGACCATGACAACAAAATAAAAAGATGAATTACAATTGGATGGTAAGCTTTCGGCAAAAATAGAGACATAACGAAAAGTACCCTGTCAGTAGGTATGAAATGAAAAGTATACTGGTATAACTAATTTATAATTCCAGGTATGGCGTACAGTTGTGAGACCTGGAAACTGACAAAATCGATGGAAAATCAACTAATCCGTTCTCAAAGAGTAATAGAAAGGGCAATGTTGGAAATATCTTTAAGAGACAGGAAAAGATCAAATTGGGTGAAAGAGCAGACTAAAGACAAAGACATTATAGAAGTTATAAAATGGAGGTGGGCAGGCCATGTAGCAAGAATAAGGGATATATATATATATATATATATATATATATATATATATATATATATATATATATATATATATATATATATATATATGTATGTAACAAGCTCTCCAGTCACCTTAGCCACAAAGTATAGTGCTTGGAGAACTACGAAACTGCAACAATCATTGTCGTTTACATGATCAAAATCCTTATTGTTCTACTGGCATCACTGCTCGGGAGTGTTTTATATATATATATATATATATATATATATATATATATATATATATATATATATATATATATATATATATATATATATATATATATTAAGCTGTCCAGTCGCCTTAGCCACAAAGTACAGTGCCTGGAGAACTGCGTAACTGCAACATTTGTTGTAGTTTACGTGATTCAAATCCTTATTGTTCTACTGGCATCACTGACCGGGAGTGTTTCCGGCTGGTTACTTTCTTACTTATTTGACTGATTGATTGAATATAATTAAAATCTGGCGGCGCAACTACCAGGGTCATATGCTGCCAGGCAACAAGGTAAAAGACTCTGCATTTTAAATGTGCATACTCAAAATAACGTTAATACCATTATTAGAAAGAAAACAAGAAAAATAAAAGAAAATTGATAAAATACCACTTATAAATGTGGAAGGAGGCCCGCCTCCTGAAGAAAAACAAAAACATCAGTAAAATCACTAGAAACTACTCGACGCATCGAAGACAGACAGTAGGTACCATCTGCCCCCTTATGCCTATGGAGGAATCTCTGACGTAGGTCTCCCAGACTTGAACACTCGACCAACAAGTGACAGACAGTAAGAGGAAAAAGGCAATCTTCACAGTACGACCGAATCCCACCATTCATTAAGAATTCACGCGTAAGCCGAGACTGGCCTGTGCGAAGTCTAGTAAGAGCCACCTCAAATTGCAGAGGCATGGCTGGGAGAACCCTCGGCACATCCACTCTCTGAAAAATTACTTTTAGCTTGTTATGAGCAACACCATCCCACTGTCTCTGGCAACACATATGAATCGCATATCGCAAGTAAGGTGTTACATCAGAAGCGGGAACCGAGTAGTCGGTAGGTGGCCGTTGAGAAGACGCAGTTTTAGCTAAAGTATCCGCCTTCTCATTGCCCACCACACCAACATGTGTGGGAACCCAACAGAAATCTACACGACGGCCAAGAAGAAAAAGCCACTTTATAATTGATAAAATCATTGGATGGGATGCATTAAAAGGCTCCAATGCGACAGAACAGTGCGGGAGTCACTAAAAATCACAAGAGCAGACTGGGGGAGAGTAAAAATGATTTGGAGAGCAAATAAAATTGCAGTCAGTTCCAGTGCATACACTGATGCAACAACAGGAAGGCTACCCCCCCCCCTGCAGAAGGAAGGGAAGACAACACCAAAGCCTACTCCAGTATCAGTCTTAGATCCATCAATGAGTGGAGGCATGCTCTAAAAAGAGAGAGAGGGACACCTGAGAGGGAAATAAGCCTTTTTTCCAACAACTGACCCACAGAATGTTACACGAGGTAGTAGCCAGAAACCCACCCTAGGGATCCAATGTGGGCAGACGGCCAGTCTGGGAACAGAGAGGACTGACATAACAGACTGGACCCTGTAACCAAAGGGCTTCGGGAAACTAGGACGGGAGTCATAAACAGATGATCAGGAATCCTGGGAGACAATAGCACAAGAAACAGAATGTAGACGGCAGTGAAGACGATACCAACATCTCATCATCAATAACTGACGACACAAAGCCAAAGGGAAGGCATCAGCATTCACCAACAAACTCGAAACCAGGGATGATCTGAATACCCCAGTTGCCAATCATACTCCAGCATGATGCAGAGAATCTAATAGCCAGATACGGGCATCGGTTGGAGAGGAGATGACCTCACACCCAAATTCACGTCTAGAAAGGATAAGAGATCTGTGCAAGGGGAGGAGGAGGGTCTGATGATCAGCACCACAAGAATTATGTCCCAAAATCCTCAGAAGACTTAAAGCCTTAATATAAGTTGCCTTCACAGAATGAATATGATGAGCCTAGGTTAGCCATCTATCAAACAAAAGACCCCAAAACCGAGTCTCTTCCACACAGGATATCCTCTGGCCATAAAGATACAAATCAGAGTATGGGTGAACCCCTCGAAGATGACAGAAATGCATAGCATTGTCTTTTGTAAAGAAAAACGGAAGCCACGAGACTCATCCCACGCAGAAATTCTATTAAGAGCCAGCTGCAAGTTCCTCTCTATCAGAAACATACCAGATGCAGTGAAGGAAACTGAGAGGTCATCGATGTATGATAAGCCTCACACACCATCAGGAAGTACATTGATTACACTGTTCATGGCCACAGTAAAGAGGGTAACACTAAGGATACTCCCCTGTGGTACCCCATCTTCAAGTGCATGAGCATTAGAAAACACTCCTCCCAATCGAACCCTTATAAAGCAGTTAGATAAAAAATGATGAATAAAAACAGGCAAGCACCGACAAAGACCAAACTCATGAAGTGAAAGTAAAATGTCATGATGCCAGGCAGTGTCGTCTGCCTTCTCCAGATCGAAGAAGACAGTAATCTAGTGTGGGTTAGTGGAGAAAGCCTCACAGACAGAAGATCCGAAGAACAGTTGGGCATCAGTGGTAGATGCATTTTACGAAAACCATACTGGACTGCTGATAAGTAATTACCCCTCTCCAAATACCACACGAGCCGGCCATTTACCATCTCCTCCAACACCTTTGCAAACACAAGAGGTCAGAGAGATGAGACAATAATTTGTTGAATACAGATGATCCTTTCCAGGCTTGGGGATGGGGATAACTACAGCAACACCCCAAGAAGACGGAAACTCACCGGTCCACCAAATTCAATCATATATCACCAGTAAAATGGAAAGGGATTCATCAGACATATGATGTAAAAAGGTGAATGGAATATCATCACAGCCAGAAGATGAATCAAGACACTGACAAAGCTGCCCAAAGCTCAGAAACAGAAATGGGGACATTGCAAGACTCTCCCACAGAAGATGTGAAGCTGAAGCTATAGGATTCCAAGCGCCGATGTTGGCATGCTGAAGGCGAATCCGTGTCCTTTTTAGACACTCCAGTAAAATGCTTGACAAATGCTTCAGCAACAGCAAAGGGGTCAGTCAGAAGTCTTTCTGACTCCATTCCACACTTGGATGAGAGAAGTTCTCAAGTGACGGGAGGAAACGTACACTATGAAGAATGTCTAGCCTCCTTTAGCATGCAGCGTGAATGAGCACGTACCCTCCAAAAAGCTACCAAATGCTGAGTGTCCCCATGATGGTGGCAAAGCCGAGAGAAGGCAACCCACTTGGCCCTCACTGGAGAGGTGCATTCAGTGGTCCACCAAGGAACTGGATGTTTAGGAAATCGACCAAAAGTCTTGGGAATAGATAACAGAGCTGCTGAGTGCATTACATCAGTTTTATACACCACCTCCTCATCAGCACTGCCACAACCATCCACAGTGCGGTCAGTGGCACATAACTCCTTGAAGAGTGGCTAGTTTGCCTTATCCAGGCATTAGCGAGAAAGACAACATTGTGGTTCACACTCAGCAGAAGTTTAAATAATCGGGAAGTGGTCACTGCCATGCAAATCAGGCAACACAGCCCACCTGAAATCTAAAAGAGCAGTAGTTGAGCAAGGAGACAAATCAACGGTCGTGAAAACACCAGTCTGACTATGAAAGTACGTCATTTCACCTGAATTCAACACCCCGAACTCCTCGTTCTCCACCAAAGAAGCCAGCATAGCATCTCTGGGGTTGGTCATACTGTCATCCCACAGTTGGTGGTGACCATTCAGATCACCCAGTAAAATAAAGGGGGATGGAAGGTCACGAACCAGGTGAACAAGATCTACCTTCTCAACAGAAACACTTGGAGGGAGATAAAGATGGCTAATGAAAATCTGAATGGCAACAGCTTGCAGTGGAGTCGAAAGACTTAGACAAGTGAATGGGACATCACAGCAAACTAGGAGAGCAGTACCACCATGATGTCCCTGGCCAGGAAGAGCATCTGAATAAAATACATAGTAACAGGGAGAAAAGTAAGGGGCAGCATCCCTTACCATGGTCTTCTGGATGCATATGCATACTGGAGAAAAGCGGGCAATAAGGCAATACAATTCCTCCCAACTAGCACACAAACCATGACAATTCCATTGAATTATAGATTCCATAACAGAGTGGTATTATTTCAGGTTACTTCTGATACCAGGATTCTAGAGACTGGGAACCTTGATGGGTTTCCAAGTACCTGGCCGAAAGTTAGGTCTAGAAACAGGTTTCCTAATTATGGCTAATCCCTTGGATGAGGAACCCAAGATACCCAATTTGGAAGGTGGAGACTGGGAGGAAGAAGACGAAGGCTGGACAATGGTCTTCTTCTGCAGTGGAGCAACTTATGTCCTCGTAAGTGGGCTGCAAGCTGCCTTAGCCAAAAACAGAGAAGGTAGCGCCACCCTGAGGAGGAGTACGATCAGTAGCCCACCCAACTGTACTAGGATCCTGAGAGGGCAAGGTCTCATGCAGATGAGGATGCGCATCAATGACCCATGCATCACTGTTGTCAGGTGGGGGCTGAACCTTTAGCAACTCACCATTCTCAGTCTGTATTCATCCAGACTTCTGAGAATCCCAAGCACAATACAGTAAGGAGTGGACTCAGAAACCTTTGGCAGTAGGGTTTCAGCCTCTGAGCAATCTGAGGTATCATGATGGCATATTGGGTTGTCGGGATATGACAGGACAAAGAGAATCAACAACATGAACATCTGCAACAACTAAGGAAGGGCAGCATCCCTCCACCATTGAAATGGAGGAAGAAACAGGGGTGGAAGATGGTAGGGAAACAGTAGTCTTCCAAGATGAAGGCTCTCCAGGAATGGCAATCTGCAGATCACAAGAGAGAGGCTCAGCTGATGGTACAGTTTGAGGAACCTTTGGAAACCTAGGACGCCACACAGAAGCATCAGAAACGACAGAAATATAAGTAACGCCTGGTTGAAAAAACGAGTCTGGGCTCTCTTCTTTGCTTCAGGAAAAGAAATCTTCTCATGGGTACGAATAGATAAGGTTTTCCTTTCAAAGCTATAGCGAAGGCATTGTCAAGAAGACGCTGCATGGGCACCCCCACAATGGTAGCATTTAATAGGCCCCTGACAGCCACCATCATGGATGACACTACCACAAGAAACACAGATACCATGAAGACCTGCCTGTGCCCAGTGACCAGAGTGGCTAACATTCCCATACCCCTGACAGTGGAAGCATCTCTTCCAGTTCAGAACATAGGGCTTCACAGGAAGACAGAGCCAAGCAAGTTTCACAGAAGCAGGCAACATTAATCTGACAATGGTCAGGAACAGCGTCAGAGTTGGGGTCAGAACACCATCAATTTTCTTCTGTATCCGGTCAACATTTACAACGCCAGAGCAGTGAAGTTCCTCCAATAACCGGGCCTCTGGGTATCGGAGGAGGTCCGGAGAGTAAATGACCCCCTTACACTGGTTGAAGGTGGCATGAGGTACACAAGACATACTGTTACCAAATACATAGGTCAGAATCTGGAGGCGGGAGCTTTCTGCTGGGGAGGACACCTCAATAAGTAGGCTACCATCCCTCTGGGTTAAGATCACCTGTTCATGGCCACAAGCAGAAACAATGGCTCGGTGCAATATGAAAATGTCTACATTCAGCACTGAACCACCCGCAGAGGGTTTCAGCACTAGATTCTTAGCAAAGATCTGCACATTATCTTCTGAGCTGAACCCCAGACCCAAACCAACCCGACTTGACCTTCTTCCATTCCCAGTTGAATGCTGGGTCAGAGGAGGATAGTCCTTTGGGGCCTGGAAAGCCTCCAGAGTGGCAGTGAGGAGGGATGAATATGATGAATTGCCAGGAACAGATGAGGTGTCAAGTTTTTTTTTTTTTTGAGCCATTAATATACTACATAAACTTCATTTCCCCACCCCTCCACCCACCATGGAGCCCAACAAGGGGAGGTCTTATGCCAGGGACAACACCACTGGTGACCCCAGACATAGCAGGAGAGTATAAGCGGGTAAACACCGAGGGATGTGGGCAAGGGTGACTCCAGGACGCTAGGAGCCACCGGGCCCTCCAGTGCCCACTTGACCCTAACCAATGCATGACCAGCCAATTGACCTGGTCGGGCCCAACCAGGCCGCCCATCTAGCTAGAAAAAGGGACCAAAGAGGCGTATTGCTAGCTGCAGGGAACATCGTGCAGCATCATTCAACTCTCAGGACTCCAGTCTCCCAACATTATGGGAGGCCACGCATGGCAAACACGTGGGGAGGCAACAGTCCCGCCCTAGATGGCAAATGGGCAGGGACTAACATCAGCAGGCCTCCTCCACCAGTGATGTAGGGGGTGCTTGGTCCACAAGGCTGACAAGTACCAAACCCTACAAAGGTAGGCATATCTCCTGAGTAGGTGGCACTGCAAAGCCACGCTTCAAGCCCCACTGTCAGGACTCCATATTATAAATACAAATCATATTAGACAGCATGATAAATAGATAAATAGATAGACAGGTAGAAGCATCAAGCCAGGGGATGAGATAGGTAGTGTGTCAGCAAGAATCGAGCAAAGGTAAACAGGCTTGCACACTCTTAACTGGAGGAAAGCTGATATGCACACGAACAGCGCCTCGTGACCATACACACACATACACACATACACACACACCAGCTTCTAGAAGCTTCACATCAGTATATTCCATGTGACACGACCCCTGCTACAACAGGAATTTAGGAAGCAGAGCTCAGAAGGAGGTTAGCCTTAGAATCGACAGGTGGTGAAGAGGAGACTGGCTGTAGAACCGGCAGGTAGTGGAGAGAGTGAATAAGAAGAGGGGTCCAACTAGACTTACTTAGTATATTAACCCGCCCCATCCCGACGTTTTCTGGGCAGTGGTACGCCTCAGTCCCGACATTTTTGGACTTTTTTTTTTTTTTGGCTCAAACATCCGCTTTTGGTGAGAAACATCGAAAATTCATAGAGAAATCACTCACCTGAGGTTTAAAATACTCGATCCTGGTAGGAGTACCTCCTTACCTTACAGGGTTTTCTATCAGGCTAGCCGCAAAGAAAACGAGTTCTATGGGAGGATAACTATTCTACACCACTCATAAATGGTATTTATTTATTTATTTGGTACGAATTTATATGTAGTATGAGAGTATATTGGTTTTCAAACGGTAATATAGGCATTATAAGCATTGTTTCACTCACTCATCACCATTCCTGACCTTTTTTTGCCACATTACCTGATCATCATTTCTGACTGTTTCTTCCTCTAACGTTTGAACTCCTCATTGTCATCGATTGGGGAATCTCTCTGGCCCTGAATTTCGTAGCGTGGCATGACATGGCTTTACTGGGTAGGTCACTGATAACAGGTGAATTGCTGAGAAAAGGTCATGCGGGGGGGGAGGAGGTCATGCTGGGTAAGGCGTTGTCCCTGCCAGGCATCTTGTAGAGGAAGGTGTCCCGTGTATATGTGCCAAAAATCACCTGCGAAAATTGAAAATTGTGCAAATTATGGACCTTGCAATGTTGCTGCATTAATTTACGTCTCCGGGATATGAGTGCACATCATGTGAGGACATGAATTCACGTCTCCGGGACGGGGCGGGTTAAGTCTCTGTATAATACATATGCTGCTCAGCTCAGACTTTCCCTGAAGATCATATATCAAGATCAACTCCCAGTATTCATCTTTAACTCCTCTTGTTCTTCAGTTAACTCAAGACTCACCTATTACAAGAATTAAGAGTTACATATATAAAAATGTTGGCTACAAAGCTTTAACCCGTCATGTCCCGAGGTTTTCCGCCCCTCCGACATCCCCAGTCCCGAACCTGTTTGGAAATAATTTTTTTTGGCTAAAACTTCCGCTTAGGTTGAGAAACGAAGGAAAATCACAAAGAAAGGACTTCCCGCGGTCTATAAGTGGTCCATACAGGTGAGGTCCCCCGAGCCAGGTGTTGTGTTCTGTAATGGACGTGGCAGGCGCTCACGTTTTCTATGGTAAGGAATACTGGGAGAAACAACACACAACACCTCTATATTTATTGAATTTGAATTAATAAACAATAACAGTAACAAAATAATGGATTTCAGACACATATATATGAAAAATAAGCACTGTACCATCGCGCGAGCATAGTGAGTTAGGTCCGAGTCGTAACATGCTATATGCTAAGTTTCTTGTATCAGTCAACATATCATTTTTTCTACATGTATACTTCTGTTTCAATGACATTTTACCAATTACAACTGTTTGTAAGTGTTTTCAGATGTTTTCATTCATTATGATGACATGCAGCATAAGTCTAGCGCACATCAGCTTAGTAAGCGCACTTGCTATGACTCGTATTTCAACATACCAAATTGTTTTATCACTTTCCTATTATTTTTCCCTTTACATAGAACCTTTCCTCCACCACTGTAAATGTTTTCAATCATTTTCATTCATTACGAGGGCATTTAGCGATATGCTAGCGCATATTCACATAGCAACCACGATCTCAAACACTCATGTTTCATCATCGACTTTATTTATTCACTCCAATTATAATTTCCCACTTACATTACACACGTTTACACCCCTATACTACACTGTACATACTTACTGGCATTATTTATTCAAGTGAGCATGAGAATGTCGCATGAAAATACCCTCGCAATGAATGTTTCGACCAACATAATACTCACACACTTATATACTAATTCTTCACATATATTACACACTTTACCACTTGCTGACTTTTATTTTCACTAGTACGTGCCTTATTCATTCAACTGAGCGTCAGGATATCGCATCTCTATACACACGCTATGAATATTTGACTTAGAATATATTTCTGCACTTACAATAATTTGAACTTATATTATACCCGTAAGCATTTCCAATAATAATAATTATATAATTACGGGCCGTATTTATTGCACTGAGCGACAGAATATCGCATCATAAAACCCTCGCTATGTATTTTTCCACTTACGGCATATTTATACACTTACATACAATTTTTGCACTTATGTTATACCCGTATGCACTTTATACTAATATTTGGAGATCAACATGACTGATAATTTCACTGAGCGTCTGTCTGTCGCATTTACCTCATAATTTCAGGGTCCTTTCGCATTCACACCATATCATAATTGCATCAACGTGTTATATTCGCTGAAACATGGGTGAATACAGAGATCCACGTCACATTGCACGCACTCATAGTGGGTGTCCTTCCTCTGTGTCGTGAGTCTCACCTGGGAATTACTGCACACGTGACACCTGCATTGGGGCCTAAGTCTGTTTGGCTGGGGAGGGATAGGAGTGGGGAAATGGCGGCTGGATATTCTCAGGGGAGTTTGTGTAATAGGGGCAGTGCGGGTGCGATGTTGGGGCCTTTCTACAGCATACCGTGCAGACATTTCTCTTGTGAGCTCCCTCACAAACCCTTCAAATGTTTCCTGAACTCCTGTTGTCATGGCGTGAAGGTGGTGGCAATTCAGAGCAGTGATGTCTAGCAAGTGAAAGAACAGTTTCTTATACCACTTCATCGTGGTCCTGGCACACTCTACCGTCGATATCTTGGAGTCTGACTGGTCCACGAGGCGCATGTTTATATTATAGTCCATGACACACTCAGGTTTCCAAATACGACGCCTGTTCTCGCTACGGTAATCAACTGAATCAGTACGGTGCATCAAGGGGCGGTGAACCGTTGACAATAGGCTTACCTCTCTATTGTGATTCCACACAGTTGCAAGGATGTTGTTGGCTTTGAAGAAGACAACCTCATTCCTTGCAAGTTTCCGCCCTACCTTGGCCATGTGACGCCGGTTCACCTTCACTGTTCCACAGACTCCAGATTCATGTGTGTGAAGATAACAAGCGAGAACAGGGCTAGTGTACCAATTGTCCAGGTAGAGAACGTGACCACGACGAAGGTAGTCTTCTATCATCATCTTTACCACTGCTCCCAACAGTCCAATACTTCGATCTTCTATTATGTCTGTCTGTGCACCGGTGTACAAGACTATGTCTTGCTCGTATCCAGTCCTACAGTCGCACATAACAAAGATCTTGAACCCAAAACGGTGCCTTTTGCTGGGTATATACTGCCTAAATGAAATATTGCCTCTCCACAACACGAGACTCTCGTCTATGACGAGGTCTCTATAGGGATAGAATGAGGAACGAAAGGTTTGCCTGAGGTGATCAAAGATCAACCTAATTCGCCTCATTTTATCAGTGTTGTTTGCATTTGCAGGATCATGAGCATCATAGAAATGGAGGCGACTTAGAATTTGTTGAAACCGATTACGGCTCATCACTTGACCAAATATTGGGGTAAACATAACAGGGTCCCTAGTCCAGTAAGCAGGAATTCTGTTCTTTCGTATAATACCCATCAAAAGGACCAGGGCAAAAAATAAGAATATTTCTGAAAGGGAGACAGGGTAATCATAGATGATAGAATGCCTACTCCTTGTTCCCAATCTTTCACTCTCTAGGCGCTGGGTGCTTGCAAACAGGTTGGTATGGTATACAATCTGCTCCACAAATCCATCCATCCATCCATTGCCAGACGCCATGTATCCCAAATGGGGTGGTCAAGCGCTTAGAGTTAATAGTTTTACAGGGAGGGGCACTAATCCTCCACCAACCCCACTTGACACGTAGGGATGCCAACAGCATCTGGTGTTCCCAGGCGGTCACCCATCCAAGTACTAACCAGACCCAACGTTGTTCCACAAATGCCTCACTAAAAAACAGGTGGAAAAAATTCAACCTGGTGGAATTACGGTGAATTCCTGGAGCAATGCAGCCAGAATGCCCCTGCTCAGTGAAGGGGTGAATGAGGGGAGAAAAATCACTCCCATCCTCCCAATTCCACGCCACAAATCCCTTGTCCCCATCATTCCGATCACCGCCTTCGTCTGGGTGGGGAGGAGATCCTGGTTGAGGAGGTGGGGGAGAAGGAATGTGGAGGGCTTCCCCACTGTCACTCCTCTTCCCTTTGCCTTTACCCTTTCCCTTTCCCTTACCCTTACAGCCTTGAGGAACATTAGGGGGCTGTGGGAATGAAGTAGGGGAATATGGGGAGCAGACGTGCTGGGGAGTGGTTCCTCCCCACCTTCCCCCTTCATGACAACACCACGTGCTTTCTCATGCACCCTAGCTCAACCACGTGTTAGGGGATATTGGGGAGCATAAGACGTGCTTGGGAGTGGTTCCTCCCCACTTTCCTCCTCCCTCACAACCCCACATGATGATGAACGCACCCGCACTCGCCCATGTGATACACTACGCCGCCTCACACTACGTAGGGAGAGCAATGTCTCACTCACGTCACTCTCACTTTCCCTAATCCTCCCTGTATTTTCCCTTTCACTCCCCACTCCCTCCACTTCACTTCCTAACTCCCCAAACAAAATGCTAGGTCCATACCTGCTTGTACAACGTGGTGTGCACTCTGGGCCACGATGAGTGATGACCTCACGTCCATACCACGTGGCAGCACGTCCCATGGCTCCGTCATAGTCATCGTCCTCGTCCTCGAATTCTGGTTCCAAATCACGTTGGGGATAGGGATAGGATGTTGCACGTGCCTTCTTTGCCTGCTGCCCCTCTCTAGCAGCACAGTAAGTCACCTACTGCCGCTTCCTGGGAGACGGAACTTCCTCGTCACTGCTGGTGGTTTCTTCCTCCTCTGGC
Source organism: Coenobita brevimanus (assembly GCF_032717465.1). Classification (NCBI taxonomy): domain Eukaryota; kingdom Metazoa; phylum Arthropoda; class Malacostraca; order Decapoda; family Coenobitidae; genus Coenobita; species Coenobita brevimanus. Next base: position 19,839,676 of record NC_137011.1, on the reverse strand, counting down.
TGCACATAATCCTTATCCACAACCTCGTCATCCAGTGGGGAATCACTGTCGCCTGTGAAGGTGTCCAGGGCAGCTTGAATTTTGCTGTCTGAGAGACCTCTCTTAGCCATGTCTGAGCAGGACTGTTGCTACCAGGTGAGTGGACGAGTGGCAGGTTAGCGTGGGTCGCACGGGGTCACCAAGTGTCCCTACCTGGTGGCAGGTAGGGCAAGGTCATGCGAGGATACGTACCGCAAATCAAGCGCGAAATTTGAAAAATGTCGAAATTATGCACATTGCAATTGCACGACGTACCGGTACGTCGCCGGGACTGGCAAATGCAAATCGTTGCAACGTACCCATACGTCAACGGGACGGGGCGGGTTAACATTAAATGGTGGCAATTGTGGGAGCATACAGTAGCAACAACGAGTTACGAGCGAGGATCAACAAGTTCTACGATTAACTACACATAGCAAGTCTATAAGACAACTCTATAATCTTCACACAACTTCAAGCAGCAGCAAGAAGAATAAAAAACAAAGCAAGTAAAGGAAAATAATAACAGAAAGCTTGATGGATAGATAGACAAATAGACAGACAGAGCACCAGGAAAGGTGTGGGAACGGGAAATTACCTTGCAACTCTTTAAGTGAAGGAATGTTGATCATGCACTGGAAGCAGTGCATACACACAGACATACAGTGTTCTAGAAGCTTCCACGACAGTAGAACACACGTGACACGACCCCTGCTACACCAGAATGTAGGATTCTGAGATCAGAAGGAGGTAGGCCATAGAACCGACAGGTAGTATGGAGAAGGAGGCTAGTAACATGAGCGAGAGGGTGGAAGAGAGAGAGAGAGAGAGAAAGGGCGGTAGCTCGCAGGACTCTACTTCATACTTCACTCGTGTGTGAGGGACTTTGTTAATATTTCCAAGACAAATAAAAGTAGTCCCATACTAATCTTTACCTCTCCTGTCATTGCATGACAAAAAGGGAACGAAGATTGCTTACAAAACTACTCACGTATAACAACCGCTCGTCCACGAGTCTAATATATGTATAACTGATCTACAAAACACACTACAACAAGCTACAAAGTTACTGTAAGATATGGCAGCAGCGAACGTACGAACCTTGTCTACGAATCTGCAGTGAATTTCTACAAAAGCAGGCGAGACTCTAACCAAGATTAGCTTCAGTTCTACAGTGAATTCCTACAAAATACAAACTACAAGCCTACGAGCCTACAAGTCTACAAGCCTTAGAGCCTACGAGTCTACGAGTGTACAGTTGATTCTACATTATCAAGATTGAAAACAACAATACCTCTTACAACCAACAACTCACAACCAGCTCCTGACAGTATTCTCTCCAACCCCCTCTCCGTCTGCCCGATCATCACGTTGATGTAGTTTAACAAAATATTCATACAAACAATCTTGCAATTTCTACGATGAACCAACGAACTACAACCATTTATGATCAACTACAAGTAACAACTCTACGAGTCGTCTGTATAATCTTCTACACGCACCTACAAGTAGCGGCAGTCTTCATCCCACAACGAGTAAATCACAAGAAAAAAGGACCGAGAATACATCGAGAAAGAAAAACAAAACAAACAAACGAAGAGTGAGACACGACTCACAACTCACAATCATCTGACCTCACCCTCCTTTCTCTTCTACCACCCCCCAACCTCCACCTTTGATGCAGAAATGCGAAAAGGTCAAGACGACGAAGCAAATACCAAGCCCATATTCACAACTCATCTTACTCACTCATCTTCACTCAAGTTACTCATTGCTACTCATTTACTCACCACAGCTACCAGTGTGGGAAGTCGACATCACCATATGTGTTTTCTGAGACGACGCCACGCCTATCAATCTGTGTCTGACACCCCACAACACGTCATTCAACCCGTGAAGGACAATGCTATCGCCACGTGCAACACCACTCACATCTTCAGCACCACAGTAAAAATTAGTGAGTTGCATAGTTACTTCATTTATACAATACACAGTGATAGACAAAAAACTTCTGCACAAACATATAAAACGTGCTGTATAGTTACAACTTAAATACATATACCTACTTCAGTTATATACAAATTCAATCACTAAATACATGCACCAATAATAAATATTCTACACTGTATATATTCATTCATTTATTATAGCATTTATTTACTACCAACTAGTGTTACCATTTATTCCTACATAAAATACGTGTTACATACATACTGCTATACATTATTACATCTAAAAATAAATATATACTATCACAGTTACTCAGTGAACGATTAAAAGAACTGTATTAAACATTTCTTAATTAAAGCTACCTAGTGGAAATAGACAAATTAAGTTACAAGGAAAGCCAGAAAAAAAATGGCCAACACAAATGACGTTAGCAAGAATGAACAACATCTTCCACACAATCGTGAAGACAAAGATTTCCACACAGAGCTGACATATATTGCCCACGATAGGTACAAGCGAACAACAAGTCAGTGTATATAGTTAATACTGGATATAGTGTATATATTTTTTTTATATAGAATAACAAAATATAGGGCTATATAATATCATTTTCAGTAATATCTGTGCAATATAAACTAAACCTTTAAAAAGGGTCCCAAGGGAATTAGCCAGAAATTATGCAACCTCGAACAACACCAGAAAAAGCGTAGACAAGGGAAGAAAAACAAACCATAGAATATCAATACATACAAAAAAAAAAGAAGTAAGATCACATAACAAATGAAAATAAGTGTAAGTGTTACTACAAATGTCAAAATACTACATAAACTCCTTCTATAATTGAAACAAAAAGCAAATTTTTGCCTCCACGAGCCGGTGGCATGGAACATCATCACTAACATCGACCGCAGCATGACCGGATTCGATGTCAGGACTGCATTTATTACAATATGTAACGACAAACGATTGCATTATGTTACACTTGCTACAATTATGTAACTACAAACGATATGTAACAATTATGTAACGACAAACGATTGCATTATGTTACACTTGCTACAATTATGTAACTACAAACGATATGTAACAATTATGTAACGACAAAAGATTGCATTATGTTACACTTGCTACAATTATGTAACTACAAACCATATGTAACAATTATGTAACGACAAACGATTGCATTATGTTACACTTGTTACTATTATGTAACTACAAACAATATGTAACAATTATGTAACGACAAACGATTACATTATGTTACACTTGCTACAATTATGTAACTACAAACATGTAACAATTAGGTAACGACAAACGATTGCATTGTTACACTTGCTACAATTATATAACTGCAAACGATATGTAACAATTCATACAATGTTACAGTTATGCATTACCACAATGTTACCACAATATTATGTAACAATTCATACAATGTTACAATTATGTATTACTACAATGTTACTACAATGTAACAATTATAATACAATTATGTAACAATTCATAAAGTGTTACAATTATGCATTACCACAATGTTACTGCAATATTATGTAACAGTTCATACAATGTTACAATTATGTATTACCACAATGTTACTGCAATATTATGTAACAATTCATACAATGTTGCAACAATTCTGTATTACCAGAATCATCACACAAGTTAGGTGAAATATTAGACATTAGTAAAGGGATAACTCAATATGTAATGTAATACCCTAGCAGTACTACCACTGCACAGTTATATGTGTATGTCTGTTATACATACACATCTTACAAAATGTCATACAATAACCAATTTAACCATATTGTATTTGTTCAATTATGTATACAACTTGTTTAACATATAATATTACCGAACCATTACAATATTAACATGAATATTATATGTATACAATATTATAATCAATATTATGTACTAATAGATTAGCATCGATGATTACTGTTGGAGGACCGCCAGTGGCGCGACCGAGCAATGTCAGGACTCCATATTATAAATACAAATACTAATAGATAGCATGATAAATAGATAAATAGATTAACAGGTAGAAACATCAAGCCAGGGGATGAGATAGGTAGTGTGTCAGCGAGAATCGAGCAAAGGTAAACAGGCTTGCACACCCTTAACTGGAGGAATGCTGATATGCACACGAACAGCACCCCGTGACCATACACACACACATACACACATACACACACACCGGCTTCTAGAAGCTTCACATCAGTATATTCCACGTGACACGACCCCTGCTAAAATAGGAATTTAGAAAGCAGAGCTCAGAAGGAGGTTAGCCTTAGAATCGACAGGTGGTGGAGAGAAGGAGACTGGCCGTAGAACCGGCAGGTAGTGGAAAGAGTGAATAAGAAGAGGGATCCAACCAGACTTAGTACATTAAGTCTCTGTATAATACATATGCTGCTCAACTTAGACTTTCTCTGAAGATAATAAATCAAGATTAACTCCCTGTATTCATCTTTAACTCCTCCTGCTCTTCAATTAACTCAAGACTCACCTATTACAAGAATTAAGAGTTACATATATAAAAATGTTGGCTACAAAGCTTTAACACCACCACCACATCAAGGTGACACCCCTCAGCAGGGTTTACTTTCTCATGCTTTCATTCCACCCTTCCTTTATGTTTCTAGGTGTCTGCATATCTGAATAGCATATTAAAACTGACTGTGAATGGTCATGATATTGGAAAGTCAATAATCAAGAGGGGGAGGGGGAATTGGTTCAATCTGTCTTTCCCTTCAGTTTTTCACTCCATTACATCCTTCTTCCACAGTTTTCAGGAAGGCGTCTTCTTGTACCTAATGATTCAGCATTTCTCTGAATCTGCTAACAACTGTTATTTTTTCTATATTTTATTTTATCTTTAGCTGAAACTTCTTTACTCTGGCATGATGACATCATAAACCCGGGAACCTGTAAATGGGGCGCTAATATGTGTTGGACTTTAATGTGCGCAATTTTCTTTCACATATGTATTTTACTAGTTATCTGTTTCCTTCTTTACATACTCCTTGTTTTTACAGCCAAACTTACGGTGTCAGTCCATTATATAGTGTCCTTCATTTTTATGAGCAAATTGTCAGGAAGTAGTGTGTTGATGGGGTCCAAGCGGGTCGAGGGGTGTGTGGGCAGTGGAGGTTTTATGATTATCCGTAATGAGCAGGTGCCACTAAATATGCAGATGGCAAAAATTATTAATACTTTTGACATTACTCTGTGAAAACACAGTGAGCCTGAGTAGCATAATTATGATGCCTTTCATCCTTTTTTTGGTATGTTATTAGTGGTTTCAAAATTTCTTTTTTCAGCATCTCGCTTGACAGACGCAATGAAAAAAAATGTCATATTGGTGATGGTGAAGTACATTATCATTCTGGCTGGTGATGCAGTTATGTCCGTTCCAAGTAAGTGGCCGGAAACATCTTCCCGATTTATCATACTTTGCTGCAGTACTGAGGTACAACTTCACATGACTTGCATTCTGTATTACTATGACACAGGTATAATTAAATTACTACAACAAAAAGGTAGTCCGAGACCCAAAAGTTATATTTTAATGCCCTACACGGAGAGCTGCAGAAGATTTCAAAGCATATTTCTGTTGTTAATGATCTCAGTTAACATTTCCAGGTGGGGGTACTAAACTTCGAAAGTTTTGAGGGAGAAAAAGAGGTCAGCGTTATTTTCATAAAAACGTGTATGCCTTCGTTGTATGCAATGCTATAGGGTTAAGTCTGGTCTCAAAATGTTCACCAAACATTACTGTTTTAACTTTATGGGCAAATAAAGGGATAAATAATAGACTAAGATTTGAAAATCACACTTCAATTTTGTTTTAGAAAAAAAAAATCTAAATCGCCGTTACAAAAGTTCCTCCTAAAAATCCAATGTCCAAAATTATGAAGTGATTCATATATCACATTAAAGATAAATTCATGGTGAACAAAAATAAGAAACACTGCAGAAAAATATAAAGTTGAAGGCAAACATTGCAGAAAAGTGAACACTGTTTTCTTCACTTTCTGTGGACCATACCATCATAGTTTTTACAACTGTCTTTGCATTTATCATGCTTTTCATAATTTTTTGAGCATGCAGATGAAATTTACACATTTGCTTACTTAAATCATCATAGAGCCTAAAAATCGGTAAATCAATACAAAGGAAATACATACTAATGAGATTCCATTTTTTAGTTAACACCAAGGTTCACACAAAATATGTAAGGAAATTAACTTTACGCTACCATAATCCTAACTGGAAAGCATGAAATGAAGTTTTATTAAAATGCGTGACTTAAAGAACAGTGCCCCCGAAATATACCATAGTGCCCCCGACAACGGGGCAAGCAAAATACAGCTCAGTATACCCAAGAATGTACCGACACCCCCACACGGACCCCACGGGGTAGTCGCCACCAGTCAGAACCACTCCCGGCAACAGCGACATATATCAGGCCGGGCCGTGCGCCCCTATGTCACGCAGCCACCACGCCTTCGTCGCCGTAGGAGAAAGACACTACCTTCACGGAGTGGGATTGTTGAACCAGCTAGGGCTGGAGTTGTCGTAGGCACTCCAAATGGTGCCCTTCCGGTAGAGACGGCCTATTGTCGCTCCCATCCTCGTGAGACGATCTATGGTCGCTCCGACAGTGCCCTGGTAGAGACGGCCTATTGTCGCTCCCCTCCTCGTGAGATGATCTATTGTCACTCCGAGGGTGTGCAGAAAGAGGTAAGGAGAGAGACGTCCCTACAGCAGGAGACTAGAGCCCAGGCTTCCTGTCCCAGAGTGACCCAGACAGGCCTCACAGCCTCCCCTGGCCTCTGTTTCCTATGTCTGGCTCTAGAGCAGACGCACCTGACGGACCCCAGTGGAAGTCGCTGCCGCAGCCCTCCTCTGTTGGCGCCCCTAGACGCTGAAGACCGCAGCCCGCAGTCTCTCTCGGTTCTACCCAGGACATCTGGGCGCGATCTCCCTACGCCCCCACGACGCTGTAAGGCTCTCACTACAGGCCGAGACTTATCACAGAGGTTCCTGGAGCTATTCGGCCCCAGTCCCGAGGGCCACACTCCTGAGCCTAGCCCGGAGGCCACGTAGCCCAGGACGTGAGAGGACGCCCTTTCGAGTTATCCCATGCCCTCTTGGCACGCCTCGCATTGGCGGTGCCCCTAGCCCGGCAGGATCGCCGACGACATGTTCCTGCCTATCCCCCTGATGAATACGTGTGATACTGCAGTACAAGTGATTTAGGTTAAGTGTGATTTCCCCTAGTATAATTATTGTGCAGTGACTTCATATAGTGAATATCGGGGCAAATAAGATCACAGTGAGAAGCTAAAGGACGAGTGTGTGGAACAAGATCTGATGAACTATGTTTATGAGTGACGTCCATTTTATACAATTAGTAAGCCTGTGCTGCTTGGAGATTCCCCTGTAATGACATACCCCTATTACTGTGAGCTCTAAAGGAATATTGTGAAAGGGAGTATTAATGGTATTCTCTCCCTCCCTCACGCTACCCATAAATCTTGTCTATCGCTCTCTCTCATCCCAATATCCCGAGTAAGTGTGAATCAAGAATAAAATCAATTACCAAAGTCCCTTGGCTAGTGGAAACCGTATAAACTTCACGGCTAATATCTGCTGCTCTCCAGTAATACCATAACTCTTCCCTAGCTGTCACAAGTCACTCCCCGCACCCTCCCCTATCTCCTCCTCGTGAGACTCACCCCCCCCCGCGCCTCCCGTGCGCGCCTATATTCCTTGCACTCTTGATACACTAGGATTGATTGTGTTGTCATTACTATCAGAGAAGCAAGTATCCTGCGAGATACCCATATCCTAGATAAGGTTTTATATTGCTATGTATTGTGCTGTAATATCTGCTGACTTGTCCTGTGTCTGATTGTGGTAATATATGTGTAAAGGTTGTTGCCTAGAGTTTTTGTGTCCTGCCTCTCTTTATTGCACTAAGCTCCGGTCTCGAAAGAGGACCCCGCTCCACGTTAGGTGTAATAGGAACAAGAAGTCGAGCCTAATTTCACCTAGCATTACACTGGTGGCCAGCGGTGGTTCTAGACCCAGGCGTAAAGGAGAGGTAATCAGGAGTATTTGGCAAAATGGCAACTAAACTGCACGTTCAGTTACCAAAATTTTACCCCGACCAGCATGATATACACACATATCTGGCAATAATTAAACCCTTACTGGATATTGGCTTTGAAAATGACCAACACAAAATTGCAATCACACTACCACTGTTGGGTAAAGCGGCGGCGAACATAGCACCGCAAATCGTCCCTAAGCTCACCTGGCAGAACTTTACAAAGTTCACTGTACAAGCCATCACCCCATCATTAGCCCCTTAACCACGGGGCGTCACTTTCGTGACACCTGGGAGCAAGGGATCATTCCGCGGGGCGTCGCTTTTGTGATTCTGTGTTATTTTGAATTCACCCTGGCTTCCAAGTCAGGGCTTGTATCATCTATCAGTACTGCCAATGTCCAACACTAGTCAGCACTACTAATCTCATCTGTACTCCCATCCATTGTTGACAATTTAGCCATTTCTCCCCGTTCTTGACTCCCCTCCGTACCCCCCCTCCATTACCCTATCCTCTCGCCTGCCTGGCCGTGCTACAGCTAAGTAAATCTTCCCTGGAATTTTTCACTGATTTCATCCATTGAAATAAGCCCTATGTCCTATTCTTATACCAAATAATATATACAAGAAAGAAATAAGGTAAGTGAGAGTGCCATACACCTGGAATTGGCTAATTATCACCTGACAACACCTCACGTGCACTCGTTCGCTAATTTTCGCTGTTTTTTTCCCCTTGAAATATGCTGTATAATCTATTTTCGTAATAAATATACATGAAAGGAGGGAAGGGAGAAGCCTAAGTGATATTTACATTCACCTAGAACTACCTAATTTATAATGTATTGTCTAGATTTCCTGCCAATCATTTGTGCTATACATAGCTGTTTCAAGAGCTAACATTGGTAGCACTGAATATCCCCTAAGTAGGCCTCTACCACGGCCCTCCCTTATCAGTTTACTCTCATCTTCCGAAGTAGAGGTACGTCTGTTTCTTCTTGCTGACTTTAGGGACTTTTTCACCCGCATGCAAAGGGCCCTGTGACCTTTACCCTCTACTAAACCTCGTGCGGAAAGAGGTAAAGGGCTGACAATTGATAAAAGAGTGACTACGATCTTTCTATTGAGTAAAACAGTGCAAGTGGAATTGTAAATAATGTGTAAACAGCAAGTGAAAGTAATGAATGTAAATATACGTGAACAATGGAAAATAGTTTTATAAGTTACTTCAAGTGACAGTGCATAACACAGTGTAAATAAAATAGAAATGTAAATAACGTAAATAAAATAGAGAACGTAAATAGAAATGTAAACGAGTAGCATTATAGGAATACGAGTATATACCCTAGGAGTAATGAAAGTGAAAGTTTCACTCTAGCATGTCTGAATACTATGAGTTATGAGAGTGAAGATGAAAGTAGCATTCACTCTCAATGCTAGTATACAGGACGAGAAAGTGAATGCTACGTATTTTACTGAAAGAAATTGAATCCCTGCAGTGACAATAAACTAATACTACTGAAGGAAACTTATGGATAAAGACTGTGGATATATATGTGTTATATAGTAATAGAAATATAAAGTGTGAGGGGTTTTATGAATAATAAATGACAGAGTACCAAGAGCGAACTAGCGCAAGTGGGAAGGTCATACGCGCTCGTAATTTTCATTGCTTACACAGTGTTTTTTTTTTGGAGTATGGATCCCAAACTACTTGAAAATCATAGAGTAGTGTTTATAGTGTTAATATCTGGCTGTGGTAATCATATTACGGGTTGTTGGGAAGCGTAAAGTGGAGACTTCGTTACCCAACTTCAGAGGTCTCCACAAGTCCTACGGTAACTGACGAAGGCTCAACAAACATTCCAGGAGAAAGCTGAAGGTATGTGCCATAAGCATATTAATTTTAATATTCTAGGACTAATAACTGATTTTTGGCAAATATTTTTTGAGAGTCTGTCGGAGCCTGAATAACCCCACAGCACATGCAAAACATCGGTAAACATGCCCGCGGTGTAGGGGTTAGGGAAAGTGGTGGGACTATCCTAACTGGATAGTCTAAAATTTAACGGGAATCTAAATGATACCCTAACTCTGGCAAGACGCCGAGTCACCACTGTCTACCCGGAGGCAGATGAACAAACCCAGGAAGAACTCACGTTTCATACACTCCTCAGGATTCTCCCCGATTATATTAAAGAAGATGTCATGATACACGAACCGACGGGAGACCTGGATAAAGATATCAGTTTAATGAGGTGCCTTTTAGCCGTCCATGCCACCCCTCAACGCATCGGCGAAATAAATCAATTCCTCGTTGACCTCATCACCGTCAACCCGTGGGAATTTTCTCCGTGCTACCATGGATGCCCGATCCACGACATCCGTGAGCAGCTAGAAGCTGCCCAGTGCAGCCAAATGACACGAGGGCGCTTACAAACCTCCCCACCATACGCAAATTCCCCTAAGCCTCAGGGGAAGAAAATACAAAAAAGGAAACACAAAAAGCGCCCCCCCCACTGCCCCCGCATCCCACCGTAATGGCGGGGGCCACCTCACATCTCCCCCAGTCTACGACAGGGTGGAACGTTATCTTTCCTTTTCCTCCCCTCTCACTATCTCTTCTCTTCTACCTTCCCCTATTCCTGCCCCTAGTTCTAACCTTCCCACCCCACACACCACTATACCCCCTCAACACAAAACCAGCCTCCCTCTTCACAGGCCTCCTAGGACCCTTTCCTCATCTTCCCCTAACCTACTTCCTAAAACCACCACCCCCTGTCTACTGCCTTCCACCTACCACCCCGCACCACCCACCACCATCACTTAACCACAGCTCGCTCTCCCCGCCCACGTGGTTAACTCATTCACCTTCCCTATCACACCCTCCTCCTTATCCCCACCCACCTTTTTTTCCTCGCTCACCTCCCCTACCCCACCTTCAACCTCACCATCCCCACGGACCACCACCTCGTCCCCAATAACCTCACCAGATGCCTCGCTGCCCACCACACCCCGCACCCCACCACCCATCACTCTCTCACGAGCTCAGCCCCCTGCTACCACCTGCACCGCCCCATCCCCGAACATTCAGACAACCCCGCGAGGCCGCATCTCCCCACCACCACTGGCTCCCTCTTCCCCTACACCTCACCCCACCTTTCCTCGCCTCCGACGACACACACCACTGGCACAGAACCCTGCTACCGCTCAAACCACCCCACCACCAAGCACCGGGATGGTGCCACAAGATTGCACTCCCTCCTCACCAGCTACCCTCCAAGCCAACTCTCCTGCCACCTCACCACTGCTACCGACCCCACACCCCCAACCTCCCCCTGCTCCCACACCGCCTGTCACTTCCACATATGAGTGCTATGTTTCCTCCTCACCATCCCCCTCCACCTCCCCTACCACCTCAGCCTCCACCTCCTCCACCACCCCCCACACCTCACCTGACATCTCACCCGCCACACCTCGCTCACCCTCACCCCTTCCCTCCGCCGCCTCACCCTTTCCACCCAAGCCCACGTGCCCCGCCCACCCCACCAACCCCACAGGACAACCCACTACCACTGCCCTCTCCCCTCCACACCTACGCACGCCCACTCTGACGATCTCACCTTCCACCGCGCCCCCAATGCGCGCAACAGCCCGTGCTAACCGACCCCGCACGCCTACTTCCCCACCCACACCCACCCTCAGAACCACCACCACCACCCCCTCCGGCCGACTCTCATGCCCACCCAGCCGATACACCCACACCCCTACACCACCCACCTATCCACGACTTTACACCATCAAGCTACATCAGGCCCAAATCTCCTCTACCTGTACTCCCTAGAGACTCAACGCCGCATTACCACGGCACAAAACCTGGCCCTTACCCTAAGTATCCAGCATTCAGCTTCCAACCACACCGACAGCCACACCAAGCAAGATGAGAGTGAAGCGGGCCGTATGGGCTCCTACCCTTGGCAGGAACCACAGACTCCACGGGCCACACCACCTGCTAACCCTCCTCCAGTCTACCACCACCGCCTCCACACTCTTCCTCACCTGCGACCTAGAACATGAAGATAACCCCTACACCGTCGCCTGGCAAACTGTGCTGCAACATCTCCAGCCCATGTACACCACCTCCAACATACAAGTATTCCACCTCCAGCCACGAGGACGTGACTTTTTACAGGGGGAGAGTGGTAAAATGCGTGACTTAAAGAACGGTGCCCCGAAATATACAATAGTGCCCCCAACAACGGGGCAAGCAAAATACAGCTCAGTATGCCCAAGAATGTACCGACACCCCCACACGGACCCCACAGGGTAGCCGCCACCAGTCAGAACCACTCCCGGCAACAACGACATATGTCAGCCCGGGCTGTGCGCCCCTATGTCATGCAGCCACCACGCCGTCGCCGCCGTAGGAGAAAGACACTACCTTCACGGAGTGGGATTGTTGAACCAGCTAGGGGTGGAGTTGTCGTAGGCACTCCAAACAGCGCCCTTCCGGTAGAGACGGCCTATTGTCGCTCCCATCCTCGTGAGACGATCTATGGTCACTCCGAAAGTGCTCCAGTAGAGACGGCCTATTGTCGCTCCCATCCTCGTGAGACGATCTATGGTCGCTCCGACAGTGTTCCGGTAGAGACGGCCTATTGTCGCTCCCATCCTCGTGAGACGCTCTATGGTCGCTCCGACAGTGCTTTGGTAGAGACGGCCTATTGTCTCTCCCATCCTCGTGAGACGATCTATGGTCGCTCCGACAGTGCCCTGGTAGAGACGGCCTATTGTCGCTCCCCTCTTCGTGAGACGACCTATTGTCGGTCCGAGAGTGTCTTGGTAGAGACGGCCTATTGTCGCTCCCTTCCTCATGAGACGATCTATTGTTGCTCTGAGAGTGGGCAGAAAGAGGTAAGGAGAGAGACGTCCCTACGGCAGGAGACTAGAGCCCAGGCTTCCTGTCCCAGAGTGACCCAGACAGGCCTCACAGCCTCCCCTGGCCTCTGTTCCCTACGTCTGGCTCTAGAGCAGACGCACCTGACGGACCCCAGTGGAGTCGCTACCGCAGCCCTCCTCTGTCGGCGCCACTAGACGCTGGAGACCGCAGCCCGCAGTCTCTCTCGGTTCTCTCCAGGACACCCAGGCGCTATCTCCCTACGCCCCCACGACACCGTAAGGCTCTCACTACAGGCCGAGACTTATCACAGAGGTTCCTGGAGCTATTCGGCCCTAGTCCCGAGGGCTACACTCCTGAGCCCAGCCCGGAAGCCACGGCTAGCCCAGGACGCGAGAGGACGCCCTTACGAGTTATCCCGTGCCCTCTTGGCACGTCTCGCATTGGTGGTGCCCCTAGCCCGGCAGGATCGCCGACGACATGTTCCTGCCTATCCCCCTGATGAATACGTGTGATACTGCAGTACAAGTGATTTAGGTTAAGTGTGATTTCCCCTAGTATAATTATTGTGCAGTGACTTCATATAGTGAATATCGGGGCAAATAAGATCACAGTGAGAAGCTAAAGGACGAGTGTGTGGAACAAGATCTGATGAACTATGTTTATGAGTGACGTCCCTTTTATACGATTAGTAAGCCTGTGCTGCTTGGAGATTCCCCTGTAATGACATACCCCTATTACTGTGAGTTCTAAAGGAATATTGTGAAAGGGAGTATTAATGGTATTCTCTCCCTCCCTCACGCTACCCATAAATATTGTCTATCGCTCTCTCTCTCACCCCAATATCCCGAGTAAGTGTGAATCAAGAATAAAATCAATTACCAAAGTCCCTTGGCTAGTGGAAACCGTATAAACTTCACGGCTAATATCTGCCACTCTCCAGTATTACCATAACTCTCCCCTAGCCGTCACAAGTCACTCCCCGCATCCTCCCCTATCTCCTCCTCGTGAGACTCACCCCCTCCCCCGCGCCTCCCGCGCGCGCCTATGTTCACTGCACTCTTGATACACTAGGATTGATTGTGTTGTCATTACTATCAGAGAAGCAAGTATCCTGCGAGATACCCATATCCTAGATAAGGTTTTATATTGCTATGTATTGCTGTAATATCTGCTGACTTGTCCTGTGTCTGATTGTGGTAATATACGTGTAAAGGTTGTTGCCTAGAGTTTTTGTGTCCTGCCTCTCTTTATTGCACTAAGCTCTTTTCTCTAAAGAGAACCCCGCTCCACGTTAGGTGTAATAGGAACGAGAAGTCGAGCCTAATTTCACCTAGCATTACATTTATCAAAATGTGTAACTGAGTCCTTCATAAGATAACAGTAGGCATGCAAAAACTTTCAAACTTATTATTAGCTCAATAGATTAGACACCTTGCAGGTGGACAATATACTTGATTGAATGTCACGTGCTAGGAAGGCAAAAGCAGTACATAAACTGAAAAAAATGCGTTTACGTATATGTGATGTAAACTGTGTTTGACAATGTGCAGCAATATAGAGAATACACAGTTACATTTTATAACTGTTCTCAGTAAACAACGGGAACAAAAAAAAAAAAAAAATTTAAAGCTTATTCATCATCATCATCAATGCCAATACATGAAATTAAAGTATTCAAACAAGTTTCCTGTTCGCCTCCATTGGAACACATGGGTTCACACGTACCATGTTCACGACAAGGACAAGTATATTTACATCGTCCCTTACGTTTACAATAGGTCGATTGAACTAATTGGTCAGGTATTGGTGTTAATGTTGTCAAAAGGGGTTTTACATTTTCTTCCTTTACCCATCCAAACTGAAATGGGTCTGGAATTGTAGGCTGTGGTTGATCAGCTTTTGCGCACACATATGTCTGTATGATAGCTCGGTGACCATGCTGTTCAAATGCATCTTCAGTCGGTAGTAAGCACCGAAGATCCTTCATCTGGACATAAGGATTTATTTTCGGTTTATTAAAGTCTTCAAAGTTACCAGTTTTTTTTCCCTAGGCAATGCACATCAAATCACGGGACACACTGGTAACTTGTTAGGGTAGTTCATCTGTTATGTATGACTGACTCTTTAGTTGGTGACAAACATGAGTTACTTTTTCAGTGATCATGGGGTTCACCATAATCTTAAGAAAGTTTTCTTCCCTTTCTGATAGATGTAGCTTGTAGTGTCGCATCCACTTAGACCATGCAGAAAGGGCAGCATGTCATCTCATTGGCATCAAGCACTCCTGCTATCTTGTGGACAAGAATACAGTAATCTGGAAACTGCATCCAGAATTCATGTAAGCCTTGATATGATAATCTTTTGAGAAAATACGGAGCAAGAGTAACAATGTCTGTGTCATTTGCTCGGATGACTAGTCTTTTCCATTTATTCTGCACACGCAACTTCGAATGCAAAATAACCCTGATGTCACTCTCCTCTTGTGTGTTTGATGCTGACAGCATAAATTGTACACCATGCTTAGAATTTACAGAGACTGGTTTCAGTCGATCAGAAAAACCACCTGCAAGGTACAATGTAAGCCCAGTAGGAAGTAACTGACTGGACATTTCCCAGACATCGAAAAGTAGCTGAGGTTCGCCTTACTGGTTGCATTGCTAAAGATACCTGTCCAGTTTTTAAAAGGCATATGCTTTACAAGATGAACGGTACTGTTTGCCATTCGTCTGGCATGACAGCCATTTGCATCCTTAAGGACACACCAAGCATTAATCCTCTAGGTCTTAAGTTAAGCAGCAGTATTTATCCCCTCCTCCCTCCCCCCTTTCCCCTTCCCCCTTCCCCTCCTTCCCTCCCCCTTCCCCCTCCCTCCCAATCCCCATTCCTCCCCTTCTACTCCCTCCTCCTTTGACACGTGCATTTTTAGATTCAGGTCATCCTTTGTTGTTTTCAACTCCCTGCTGCAGGTGACCATAAGTTAAGCCGCAGGTAAAAATTCAGGTCATCCATTGTTCTGTGTGCCACTACCTGCTGCGGGTGTGCAGAAAAGACCTCTACCCTTTACGTTTCTCTCTCACTCTGTCTGAAGATGTAATATACGAAAGTACTCACTGTCGCTCGTTTCATTTCTCCTGTGGTTAGTTTGCAAATATATATATATATATATATATATATATATATATATATATATATATATATATATATATATATATATTTAGAGAGAGAGAGAGAGAGAGAGAGAGAGAGAGAGAGTGTATATATATATATATATATATATATATATATATATAGATATATATATATATATATATATCGTGTACCCCCCTGTGGCGGGGGGGACACAATCTGGCTGCACAATGGGGTTGTACTACTACTCTGCGGCAAGGTTGTGTTACGAAGAATACTGCCACCTCGTATTCCCTGCGTGTCGTAAAAGGCGACTAAAAGGGGCGGGGTGAGGGGACAAGGGATCCCCTCCTCTGTTTTTTAGTTCCTAAAAAGAGACAGGCCAGAGAAAGGGATGGGGGATGGAGTTATCCCCGTACCCTGAAGATTGGGTCTATGAATGTGCATGGATGTAGTACGATTGAGGCTAAAAGGGAGGAGATTGGGAGAATGTTTGTGAGAAGAAAGTTGGATGTGTTAGCTCTAAGTGAAACGAAGATGAAAGGGAAGGATGAGTCTATGTTTGGAAGTGTGAATGGAAGATTGTCAGGTGTTGACAGAGGAAGGGCAAGAGAAGGTGTGGCCTTGTCAGTGAGTCCGGAAGTACAGCAGTGTGTGATTGAATGGAAGGAGGTGTCATCGAGACTGATGTGGGTGAAAGCGAAATTTAAACGTGAGTTGTGGGTGTTTGTGAGTGCATATGGGCCTGGTAGTGAAAGGGATGAAGAAGAGAGGGAGTCTTTCTGGAATGATGTTGATGAGTGTCTGCAGAGTTTTGGAGCGAATATGAATGTGGTAATGATGGGAGATCTGAATGCTAGAGTGGGAAATGTAGCAGTTGAAAGTGTAGTTGGTATGCATGGTGTGCCTGGAAGAAATGAAAATTGGGAGCGAATGATAGCGATGTGTGTTGAGCGAGAGATGGTGATTGGAAATACGCTGTTTGAGAAGAAAGATATTTATAAGTATACATGGGTGAGACAGGAGGGTGGAAGGGTTGTTGATAGAGCACTGATGGACTATGTGGTTGTGTCTAGGAATGTAATAGGAAGATTGGTGGATGTGAGAGTTCTGAGAGGGGAGGGTGGAGGTATGTCTGACCACTACCTGGTGGAGGAAAAGTTAAGAGTAGGTAAGAGATGGGTGAGAGCTAGGAGGGTTAGGTGTGGCAGGGAGGTTTTGAAAGTGAGTGAGTTGGATAAAAGAGAGAAAAAGATAGAGTATCAGGAGAAATTGAAAGATGAGTGGAACGCAGTGAAAGATCGGGAAAATGGCAGTGTGGAGGAGGAATGGCAGTTATTTAAGAGTGCTGTGGTGAGGCATGCAGAAGAGGTGTCTGGTGTGAGATGTGTGGGTGGTGGTGTAAGAAAAGGAAGTGAATGGTGGTGCGAGGAAGTAAGTATGGCTGTGGCTGAGAAGAGACATGCATATGAAGTGTGGCTGCAGAGGAAGGATGAGGTGTCATATGAAGGTATAAGGAAAAGAGGAATAGGGCGAGAAGGGCTGTGCGTGATGCTAAAGTGGCAGCAGATGAGAGGTGGGGTATGCAGCTGACAGAGAATTTTCAACAGAATAAGAAAATGTTTTGGAAGGAGGTGAAAAGGGTGCGAAAGGGAGAGTCTGGGAAGGAAGAACGAGTAAAAGCAGAGGATGGAAGGATATTAACTGAGATGGATGCAGTAAGGAAGAGATGGGCAGAGTATTTTCAAAGACTGTTAAATGTAGAGGAGGAAAGGGTGGCTGAGATTGTGGCGGATGGAAGGGTCCAAGGAATAAATGTGTTGGGAGAGTTGAATGATTCTTTGATCACGAAGGAGGAAGTGGAGAAGACAGTAAAGGAGATGAAAAACAGGGAAAGCTGCAGCTATGGATGGGTGTGCTGTGGAATGCCTGAAAGGTGATGGAGTGACTATTGTTGACTGGTTAGTAAGATTGTTGAATGTGTGATTTATGAAAGGTATGGTGCCAGTTGACTGGGCAAGTGCTTGTGTGGTCCCGTTGTATAAAGGCAAGGGTGATAAGTATGAAAGTACTAGCTTTAGGGGTATAAGTCTGTTGAGTGTTGTAGGGAAGGTGTATGGTAGAGTGTTAATTATGAGAGTTAGAGAGGGTACAGAGGGAGTGATTGGTGATGAGCAGTGTGGCTTTAGGAGAGGGAGGGGATGCGTGGATCAGGTGTTTGTGGCGAGACAAGTGTGTGAAAAGTATTTAGCGAAAGGTAAGGATGTGTTTTGGGCGTTTATGGATTTAGAGAAAGCGTATGATAGAATTGATAGGGAGACTTTGTGGACTGTTTTAAGATTGTATGGACTTGATGGCAGGTTACTGAAAGGGGTGAAAAGTTTTTATGTAAATAGTAAAGCGTGTGTAAGAGTGGGAAATGCTGTGAGTGATTGGTTTCCTGTGAGAGTGGGGCTGCGACAGGGATGTGTGATGTAGCCTTGGTTGTTTAATATTTATATGGATGGTGTTGTAAGGGAGGTGAATGGAGGAGTTTTAGGTGGAGGTCCGAGTCTGGTGAATGTTGATGGTGGAGAGTGGAATCTGAAGCAGCTGCTGTTTGCAGATGATACTGCACTGGTGGCTGGTTCAGAGGAGAGATTGAGACAGTTGGTAGAGGAGTTTGGAAGGGTGTGTGAAAGGAGGAAATTGAAAGTAAATGAGAATAAAAGTAAAGTGATGAAGTGTACGAGGTTGGTAGATGGTAGGGGGATAAATATAGTTTTGAATGGCGAGTTACTTGAGGAGGTAGAGTGTTTTAAAAATCTAGGATCACATGTTGCTGTGGATGGAAGAATAGATGCAGAAGTGAAGTTTAGAATAAATGAAGTAGGAAAGGTGCTGGGAGGAATGAAAAAAGTGTTTAGATGTTGTTCACTTAGAATGGATGTAAAGAGAAGGCTGTATGAGGGTGTTGTGGTACCGACTGCATTATATGGGGCTGAAACATGGAATATGGGTGTAGAAGAGAGGAAAAGTTTGAATGTAATGGAGATGAGGTGTCTGAGAAGTATGTGTGGAGTGACGCGTATGGATTGGGTGCAGAATGATGAAGTGCGAAGGAGAACTGGAGTTGTTCGGAAGATGGCTGGTAGAGTTGAGTAGAGGGTACTGCGATGGTTTGGGCATATGGAGAGAATGGATAATGAGCGATTGGTGAAAAAGATAACTAGATCTGATGTGAGAGGTGTAAGGCTGAGAGGAAGACCACGAATAGGATGGATGGACAGTGTGAAGAGAGCGCTGGATGCAAGAGGGATGTCTGTTGAGAGAGGAAGAGTGGCTGTGCGTGACAGAAATAAATGGAGAGAAATTGTGAATTAATAAGTGATGACACAGCCCTGAGGGGATATTCTCCCGCAATTGGTCTGATCAGCTATTTCAGGTCAGGTGTTGGTAAGAGGATGAGTCTGTTATGATGTGGCAGGGGTGAACCAGCTCTGCTGTCAGGCCCTGCTGCGGATGTCACTGATTGCAATGCACAGTTGACCCTTGTGCGATGTGGTGCATTGAGGATCTGTCCGTTCTCCCCTTTGGGGCTAAGATGCGAATGAATGTCTTTGAATGGATGAGTAAATGGGGAGTGTGTCGTCCTGTCTCGGCTATGTCCCTTTCCTTGGGGGAAGCAGCCTAGGTATATAGATAGAGAATATATATATATATATATATATATATATATATATATATATATATATATACTTTATGTGAGGAAAAAGGAACCAAAGGCAATGAGCCCGCAAAACTGTGTGGTGCGTTGAGGATCTGTCCGTTCTCCCCTTTGGGGCTAAGATGCGAATGAATGTCTTTGAATGGATGAGTAAATGGGGAGCGTGTCGTCCTGTCTCGGCTACCTCCCCTTTCCTTGGGGGAAGCAGCCTAGGTATATAGATAGAGAATATATATATATATATATATATATATATATATATATATATATATATATATATATATATATATATATATATATATATATATATATATATATATATATATATATATATATATATATGTATATATATATATATATATATTATATATATTATATATATGTATATATATATATATTATATATATATATATATATATATATATATATATATTATATATATATATATATATATATATATATATATATATATATATATATATATATATATATATATATATATACGGTATATTTTTTATTTGAGGAAAAAGGAACCAAAGGCAATGAGCCCGCAAAACTGTTAATTCCAAGAGAAAAACAAAATACAAGAGAGAGCCAAATTGAAGATCCATCCATTTCGAGATGCCTGGACACACTGCATTTGAAAGACTGGAGATCATAGGAAGCAGGAAATACAGACAGAGGGAGACAGTTCCCGAGTTGACCTGTTGCATAAATGAAGGACTGGGAGTAACGGTTAACTCTTGCATTAGAGAGTTGGACAGAAAAGGGGTGAGAGTTTACTGCTAAAAGGGTGCTATGTGCCCGTCGTAGAAGTGGAGGAATGCATGCAGACAGTTCAGAGGAACAGTGACCATTGAAGTAGCGACAGAAAAAAGATAGAGATAAAGTTGCAACATTGCGGCGAAGAGACAGAGGTTGAAGGGAGTCAGTAAGAGGGGGAGAGTTAATGAGATGAAAAGCATTTGACTCCACCCTCTTGAGAAGAGCTGTATGTGGGGAGCCTCCCCACACATGAGAATTGTATTCCACACAGGGGCTGATAAAACCCCTGTATAGAGTCAACAATTGTGCGGGGGCAAAGAAGGAATGGAGTAGGCTTTGCACACCCAATCGCTTGGAAGCAGCTTTTACCAGAGATGTAATATGATCTTTCCAAGACAAGTCCCGAGCAAATGAAACCCCAAGTATGTTCAATGATGATGCAGTATTAAGTTGAGTATTATTAAACATAAGTGGGTATAACTGTGGAAGATTTTGTCGGTTTATAGGTGCAAAAACTGAGTCTTTGATGCATTAAAAAAAACAGATTATTTTTACCCCAGTCAGAGATACGAGCCAAGTCAGACATTAGGTGTGTCATAGCCTCATCCCTTGCCTGTTGAAGTAACTGCTGAGATGGACGTTGTGGGAATCGAATGGATAGGTGAAGGGTGGAGTCATCAGCGTATGAGTGGATAGGGTTAGATGTACAGCTTAGAAGGTCATTGATGAATAAAAGGAAGAGAGTTGGTGATAGGACAGAGCCCTGAGGAACACCACTGTTAATAGATCTAGGAGAAGAACGATGGCCGTCTACAGCAGCGGCTATAGAATGAGCAGAAGGAAAGCTAGAGATGAAGGCACCGATAGAAGGATAGAAACCGTAAGAGGGCAGTTTGGAAATTAAAGATTTAAGCCAGACTCGATCGAAAGCCTTTGAGTTTTCAAGTGCAATGGCAAAGCTTTCGCCAAAGTCCAGAAAGGAGGATGACCAGGAGTCTAAAAGGTAGGTGAGAAGATCGCCTGTGGAGCGTCCCTGACGGAACCCATACTGACGATCAGAAAGAAGATTGTGATAGGAAAGATGCTTTAAAATTTTTCTATTAAGAATAAACTCAAAAACTTTTGAGATACAGGATATTAAAGCAATTGGACGATAGTTAGAGGGTTTGGAATGGTCACCCTTCTTTGGGACTGGCTGAATAAGATCAAACTTCCAGCAAGAAGGAAAGGTACAAGTTGACAGACAAAGGCGAAAGAGTTTGCCTAGGCAGGGTGTAAGCACAGAAGCACAGTTCTTGAGAACAACAGGAGGGACTCAATCAGGCCCATATGCCTTATTAGTACTGAGGCCAGCAATGGCAGAAAATACCTCAGCTGAAAAAATTTTAATGTTAGCCATGAGGAAGTCAGAGGGAAGAAGTGATGGAGGAACAGCACCGGAATATAAATATATATATATATATATATATATATATATATATATATATATATATATATATATATATATATATATATATATATATATATATATATTGTATATATTCATCCATCCATCCATCATCCAATCCTACGTTGCCCCAGGAGCAGCGTAGGAGTCCGAGGTTAGGCAGTTGGTCCTGACATTTAAGATGAGAGTGATCAACCTAACTCATCCTAGAGTGGCATTACGTGAGCAATAAACCCTAGCCATCCCTTGGATATAAACCTTCACCGGCTCAATCCGATTGGAGCACAATAATTACCCACTAAATCACCAGGCGCCAAAATTTGGTTATATGGTTACCACACAGCGTAGTAAATGGTTTCCTGGTGTACAGGAAACCATTTGGCTTGTCACTCAATGTAGAGTCACCCACAGGTAGAAGGAAGAGGAAAGAATGAAGGAATGAAAGAGAGAAGAGGGAATTTAAAGTCACCTGTAGGCAGAAGGACGAGGAAAAAATGAAGGAAAGAAAGAAGAAGATTGAAGGAAAGAAGGATGGAGGAGAGGACAGGGCAGACACCCGAGAGCAGCACTACATTGAGTGAGTGGATGGTGAGCGCCCCCACCTGCCAAAATATATATATATATATATATATATATATATATAATTTTAATAAATCAGGCTTTCCTGATCTACCAGAAGTCCCGCCGACATGTCGTAAAAATACCTCCGCTAATACTAATACACCAGTCCTGTATGAGACAGCCCTAGTATGTATTCAATATGGACGGTAGGTGTTAACGCCGAAGTGGTGACATGTAGAGGTGTATGGTATGTAGGAGGACTGCTGAGTCTTGATAGCAGGCTGTGAAGCTTATGCCCAGAGTCGGACACATAATATATATATATATATATATATATATATATATATATATATATATATATATATATATATATATATATATATATATTGTTACAGACCAGAGAAAACTGTCCCGCAAAGTTCCAGGTTCAAAACAAAAGAGTTAGGTAAAATTACAAGTTAAAGTTTAATGCTCAAACTAACAACTAAACATTCAGGACTCATAAGGATAATGTAATGGCAAAAACAGGTTAAATATATGGTTTACTGCGATAGCCGCTATTAACACGAAATTAGCAAGAGTAAATTTATCTAAGTCAGCCCTGATAAAATGAGAAAACCGGATAATGCTCAGTTAATGCAAGATATATTATTACAGATACAAAATATTATTAATAATGGCTGACAATATGAACTGTACATGAATCACAAAAATCTTACCAGGCCTACGAATTAACACCTTATGCTATACAGTACAAGAAAAAATGTAATAATACTTATACTCAAATTACACAGCAGCTAGATGGTTGGAGACTTCCTGAGCACTCACAAAAAAAAACAACTGTACAGGGGAGGACAGAGATGTGAACAAAATGAGGAGTAGATCTAAGTGGCAATTAATGCAGAGACTGAGCTCATTATATAGGGGCCGGCAGAGCTTGATACGACTTGTAAGAAGGACGCGCAAATGAAGCCATAGGGGACAAAGAGTTGACACTCCTGCTCTGAACAACAGAAAGAACGACTTACTCTACTATAAGGAAGGAGGGGGGAAGTGAGGTAGAACACGCACTATGGAAGCCACGAGGCGAATCGTGATCAAACATGCAGCATACTGTACGTTAGAATTATACAAAGGATGATGAAATCATAGGCTATGTAACACCTCCCCACAAAGAAAAAGAAATTTACAAAGGAAATTTCTTATTACTCTAAAACAATCTGTCTCAAGTCTAGATAAGCATTTTGCAATAACATTTTCTTTCCCCTTGACATGTTGTATGTCCAATGAATACTCCTGAAGAAGTAGACTCCATCTTGTCAATCTCTGATTATTATATTTAAACTTACTAAGGAATTTGTGGGTTATGATCGGTATAAATGACTATGAGGTCAAAACCAGAACACAAATAAAATGAAAAATGCTGTAAACCCAAAATCAAGGCCAAAGGCTCTTTCTCAATAGTTGAGTAGTTCTTTTGAGGTGGAGTGAACTTCTTACTGGAATAAAATACAGGGTGTTCAATACCCTGATCATCCTCTTGCAGCAAAACAGCCCCAGCTCCTGTATCACTTGCATCAACAGCCATCTTAAAAGGCTTAGCAAAATTTGGAGTAGTGAGCACTGGCTGACTTAACAGGATAGCTTTAAGTTACTAAAAGAGGATTCACAGTTATCGGTCCAGACAAATTTAACTCCCTTTTTCAGTAGGTCTGTAAGCGGTGATACAAGAATTGAAAAGTTAAGAACGAATCTCCTGTAATAACCTACCATTCCCAAAAATCTTTGTAGCTCTTTCCTACTTTTAGGTCTGGGAAGATCACTTATAACCTGAACCTTAGCTGCTGGTGGTGCAACATGTCCATCACCAATTACGTACCCAAGGTACTGAACTTTAGCTTGACCAAACTCACACTTTGATAAATTAGCTACAAGATTAGCCTGAACCAAACGCTCAAGAAATTTACTGACATGGGATAGGTGATCTTTCCAGTTGTCACTGAAGATTAATACATCATCAATATAAACAACACACCCTGCCAAACCCTCTGTTACAACATTCATGAGCTTCTGAAATGTGGCTGGTGCATTCTTCATACCATATGGCATTACAGAACATGCAAAAGTCTTTCCTAGTGTTACAAAACATGAGCTTTCCCTAGCACGTTCAGTCATAGGTACGTGAAAGTATCCCTTTAACAAATCAAACTTACTTATGTACCTAGCCTTTCCGATCTTGTTTATGCAATCTTCCACGCGAGGGAGAGGGTAAGTGTCTGTTTTGGTTATCTGATTAACACGTCTGTAGTCGATGCAAAGCTGCTGTGACCCACCTGGCATAGGGACTAGAGTGACAGGAGAACTCCACTCGCTCTGACAGGGCTCAATCATCTTGTGGTCCAACAGGTAGCCAAGCTCCTTCTGGATGAGAGGAACTTTCACTGGGTTCACACGGTAAGGAGGCAGTTTAATTGGCTTTGCGTCTCCAACATCGACATCATGCATCAACACAGTGGTTCTTCCTGGAGTGGCACGGAACACTTGCGGGTACTCCTGCAGTAATGCCGAAAACTCCTGCCTTTCCTCGGGAGCTAGTTGAGAAAGCTTAGTCTGGAGATCATTCATGATATCAGGATTCTTCCCCAAACTATCACTCAGGCTCATACTGCATGGGAGAGCATCACTTGCAGACTCAGGTGGAACAGCTACAGTGCAGATTGGGTTATTTTCGTCCCACCTGTGATACAACTTTAGCATGTTGATGTGACAAAGTTGCTTGTTCTTTCTACGATCTGGTGTGGCGATGACATAGTTGACATCACTGAGTTTCTTCTCCACGAAATAAGGACCACTAAACTTGGCTTGAAGAGGTTGCCCATGCACTGGTAGCAGAATCAAAACCTGAGCTCCTGGCTGAAAGTGGCCTGACCTGGACTTCTTATCATACCAAGTCTTCATCTTCTCCTGAGCAGCTCCTAAATTCTCTCGCGCCAGTTGTAAGGCGGTGGACAGCCGTTCTTTGAACTTCATCACATACTCCAGCAGGTTGACGTCATCTTCCTCCGACAGCCAGCATTCCTTGAGGAGCTTAAGGGGTCCTCATACTTCATGGCCAAACAGTAGTTCAAAGGGTGAGAAGCCCAGTGATTCATTTGGAGATTCTCTTGTGGGAAATACAACGAATGGAAGACTTTTATCCCAGTCTTTCTGAT
Organism: Coenobita brevimanus; assembly: GCF_032717465.1. Taxonomy (NCBI): domain Eukaryota; kingdom Metazoa; phylum Arthropoda; class Malacostraca; order Decapoda; family Coenobitidae; genus Coenobita; species Coenobita brevimanus. The sequence goes on along the minus strand of NC_137011.1, from coordinate 19,813,873 downwards.
GTTCCAAACAGAATTTCCTGAGCATCAATTTGAGTGTTTGATGATATCTCTCCAACGTTCCTTGGGTCTGGGGATGGTAAGCTGAAGACGTGATCTGGGTGATGCCCAACTCTTTCAGAGACTGCTTGAAAACATTTGACATGAAATTACTTCCCCGGTCTTACTGTACATCCTTGGGTAGACCAAACTTTGTGAAGAACCCTAGCATTTCCTTAACCACGTTCTTTGCTGAGATATTTCTAAGTGGAATGGCTTCAGGATAACGAGTAGCCATATCAATCAGGGTCAACACATAAGAAAATCCTGAAGAAGTCTTAGGAAGAGGGCCCACAATATCCACCAACACACTGGTGAATGGCGCCTCAATAGGAGGAATGGGAACTAGAGGTGCAACCTTTTCGGTCTGATTGCACTTCCACACAACTTGACAGATGTGACAAGACTTACAATACCAGGAAACATCTCTGAAGATACCTGGCCAGTAGAAGTGTTTAAAAATGCGTGCCACAGTCTTCCTCACTCCAAGGTGTCCTGCCAAACTGGAATCATGAGCCACTCTAATGATATCCTGCCTACAAACACGAGGGATGACAACTTGATGTACAACCTCCCATTCACAGTCGGCTGATGCTGCTGGGGGTCTCCGCTTTCTCATAAGTACTCCTGACTTTATATAAGAACAAGTAGAAGCACCAGCTGACTCTTCCTCACTGCAAGCAAAGTTAGCTAGACCTTTCAACTCAGGGTCAGCAACCTGCAACTCAACCAACTCTTGACGAGACAAATTATCAACACTAAGGGGTACTGCCTCATCTGGTGAGTGGTCCAAATTAGCAAGAAAAGTGTCAGCTAGGATAACATCATCATCATCATTATCCTCTAAGTCACCAGTAACTTTAGACTTAGCCCTAGTGACAGCACATGCAGAGAACACATCAGGGACATCACAATCGTGGGTCGCAGCCACTGGCTCACTAGACAACTGAGGAGCTGGACACACTTGACTTCCACCAATATCATTTCCATGTAAGAAAGTTACACCTGACATTGGGAGTGTCTCAACCAACCCAACCATAACGGAACCATTAACAAAACCAGACTCTAAATTCACTCTGCACAGAGGGACAGAGAAGTAATTATTCCCTACACCTTGTAAGATTACAGTTTCATCAGAGGAATTAACATTAGAGCCTAGAACACTGGTCAGCATAAGGGATTGGCAAGCACCTGTATCACGATATATTTGAACTGATTTCCTGTCATTACTGTCCAGAGGACTGACATAACCATCAGACAGGAAATTAGCACATGAATTCTTGAGAGTGTCACCCACGTTACTGCTCAAAAGAGGAGCTTCATCATGAGAATTTAATTTACCCCTCAAAGCAGGTTCAGTTAACTCAGTTAAAGAATTCTCGGAACTCTCAAGGGTGGACACTAGACCAATTGACTGAATATTTAAAGACTCCTTTTTGTTCACATCACGCTGTCTCCTGAAACATTTCTCCGTAGTATGACCAAGCTTTCTACAATAAGTACATTTACTTTTCTGAAATCTAGAGGTCAAGCTGGTATTTACTTCCTGAGAAACATCATCTTTATTCTCTTTCCTGTTACCTGTACTCTGAGTAGAGGCAACGTACTTACTCTCAGCTTTCCTTTTTTCTTTAGAATATCTCTTGTGAGTGAGAACATATTCATCAGCTAAAACTACAGTGTCAGACAAATTATCTATTCTTTTCTCATCAAGATATAGGCTTACATCTTTATTAATACACCTTTTGAAGTCCTCCAGCAAAATCATCTGCTTAAATTTATCAAAATCAGAATCCACATTCTTAGAATTTAACCACTGCTCTAACAGATCTTTGATTTTTGCATACTCAACATGGGATTGCTTATCTTGCTTATAAGCTGTCCTAAATTTTACTCTATAGGCTTCAGGAAGAAGCTCATAGGCCTTAAGAATCAAGTTCTTAACTACATCATAATTATCAGATTGATCCTGAGGCAAAGATGCATAAGTTACTTGAGCTTTACCGGTGAGAACAGTCTGAAGGAGTACTGGCCAATACTTTTTGGGCCAATTCAAACCTATAGCTACCCTCTCAAACAACTGAAAATACTTTGTTAAATCAGATTCATTAAAAGGAGGGACAAGTTAACATTTTTAGCCACATCAAAATCATCAGAGCTACATGATTCAGTTCCACATTGTTTCATGCGATACTCATGGTCTGCCTGAATCCTATCTATCTATCTATCTATATACCTAGGCTGCTTCCCCCAAGGAAAGGGAGGTAGCCGAGACAGGACGACTCACTCTCCATTTACTCATCCATTCAAACACATTCATTTGCATCTTAGCCCCAAAGGGGAGAACGGACAGATCTTCACCGCACTACACCGCACAAGGGTCAACTGGGCAATGGAATCAGTGACATCCGCAGTAGGGCCCGACAGCAGAACTGGTTTACCCCTGCCACATCATAACAGACCCATCCCCTTACCCGCACCTGACCTGACTAGCTGATCAGACCAAATGCGGGAGAATATCCCCTCAGGGCTGCGTCATCACTTATTCATTCACAATTTCTCTCCATTTATTTCTGTCACGCACAGCCACTCTTCCTTGCTCAACAGACATCCCTCTCGCATCCAGTGCTCTCTTCACACTGTCCATCCATCCTATTCGTGGTCTTCCTCTCAGCCTTACACCTCTCACATCAGATCTAGTTATCTTTTTCACCAATCGCTCATTATCCA